>NW_020664598.1:3687177-3704158 GCF_002925995.2 Terrapene triunguis | reverse complement strand
TTTTTTTTTTTTTTTTTTTTTTTTTTTTTTGTAGTGTAATGAACATGAAAGGTGGTGGTGTTTTTGTTTTTTTTTTAAGGTGGTTTGACCCTGTCTTCATTAACTGGCCATAATGAGGGTTTATTTGGATGGAAAGCTCTCTGGGCCAGGAGGGAGGGAGGGAGGGAGGGGGAGAGAGAGAGAGAGAGTGTGTGTGTGTGCGCGCAACACCTAGCACAATAGGACTCTGATACTGACTGAGGCCCTTGGCTTCTACCACAGTATAAATGTTAAACAGAAATAATAAGCATTGGTCCTTATCCGTTCCCAGCCCTTTGTGTCTGGGACCTGCCACAATGGTGACGGTTGAAAGGGGGTTGTCAGTGTCAGTTTCAGAATCCCATTTTTGTTTTGTGAACACCTGTTGTATTTCAACCTTGATTTCAAATGTAATCTTTAGTATGGCTTGGAGCATTCAGTCTCTAGCAGGAACTCAACCCCATGTCCAGAAACTGTCTGAAAAGCTGGGACAGAGCACAGCAATCCACTCCTGGAGCAACGGGGGTTCTACTGGCAGGGCCAATAATGTTGACTGATTCCCTCCCTGCCTGGAAGCTGGCGGTGGGTGTTGGACGAATCCCCAGAGGAAGAGCAGGCACAGAAAAGGTGTCAGAGGCTGTCTTAAATCTGTTAGTCTTTAAGGTGCCACCAGACTCCTTGTTGTTTTTGTAGATACAGACTAACACGGCTACCTCCTGATACTTGTCTTAAGACATGCTGTCTGAGTCACTGTCAGAAACAGCTAGAGGGAGTGGAGGCAGGAGGAGTTTGGCTTCCCCTAAAGGACAGAACCAAACCCAGGACGCACCAGGGGGAGAGGACACTGAGGAGGCTGTGTCCAAAGTTTGTTGTTTTTCATAGATCTGTAATGCTCTTGAGCTTTTTAAGAATAAAGTGTGTGTGAAATTCCTTTGCTAAGCCTGTGTGTCCTTGCTTTGCTGCCGTGTTGTCCTGGGAGGGGTTAACAACAACTAAAAACCAGTGATCCCACAGCCAGATGGACTCTGGGGAATGTATCTAAGCAACTGGGAGCTCTGGGGCTGGGGCACTGGTTCCTGGCTTTGAGGTGCCTGGACTGTGGGGTCTCAGTGCCCACGAAGGGTGTCAGATGTAGGGCCTGCACCTGGGAGTATGCCTGAAAGACCTAGTGGTAGGAATAGTGACCAGTCGCTGCCCAGAGAGCTTAGCAGCACATGGGATTTGTGGTTGAAGCCAGTCACAACTGACTGGAGTCTGTTCAGAGAGCGGGACTCGGTTGTGACATTGGTTTTCTATTTAGGGCCTGGAAGAGGTGATACTTGCTCGTGTTGTCATCTGAGAATTGGTTTGCCTACTTTTATCTGAGTTTTCAGATTTTCATCCTATATTCAAAAAACAAAGTGACCAGAAAAAGCCAGAATTTTAGCGCTGTCCTTGAATCAGCCTTTTTTTGGAACCTGAATTTAAAAACCAGTACAACCGGAAACTCAGCCTGCCTGCTGAAGCAACAGGCAGCCTGTCTCCTGCTGGATGGAGATCCCAGATAGACGGATCCTCGCTGCCATGCCTCTGCTTACGTGAGGAGAGAGACAGAGGAAACTGGCTAAACTGTTACAAGAAGAACAGGAGTACTTGTGGCACCTTAGAGACTAACAAATTTATTTGAGCATAAGCTTTCGTGGGCTACAGCCCACTTCAGTAATGGGTCATTGTGAAACAATTGGACTTATCTACTTTTGCTTAATAATCAGCCCAGGAGGCACGCTGGAAATGTGACATAAGACTGTTTCCATGGTTCCGGGCACATACCTGGCTGCTTTTGGTGTGTTAGCTTCAGTCCTGCTATTGGCTGAGGTTTGCTCTATTGTCTTGCTGCATCAGGGGGTGGGTAGGATTTATATGCATTGCTCACTCCTTCCTGCCCTCCTCCTCTTTGCAGAGATCCTGAATTTCTGTGCCAATAACTATCTAGGGCTCTCCAGCCACCCTGAGGTGATCCGCTCTGGACTAGAGGCCCTGGAGAAGTTCGGAGCTGGCCTCAGCTCTGTCCGTTTCATCTGCGGGACTCAGGTATGGGTGGGGCCATGATCCAGAGTGGAGTAGTCGCCTTTCCCTGGGTCTAAAACCCAATCATCTGTCACCAAGCCACACTGCTCCCAGGTGGAACCAAGTAGAGTGCTTTAGGTCTGTCGTTTGGGCTCTCCTGGCTCGCTGGCTTCTCTGTTCTAGCCCCTCTTTTCTCTCCTTTTCCTTCCCCTTCTCCCCTACTTGTTTCTCCTTTCCTCCTCCATTGATCTCTTCTCCTGTCCCTCTCCCCATGGATGTGCTGTCCCCACTCCCTTCCCTTTACTCCTCACTCTGCGGTGTGTGTGTCCCCCAAACACACACACACCTTACTGTGTGAGCCTGTCCCTTCCACTCCAACAAATAACCAGGTCTCCACATGGGCTCCTGGGAGAAGGCAAAGCCCTCACTCCCACTCTCTTGCATATTAATTAGCTGCCATTCTCCACAATTTCTTCCCAGGATCTTGATTTCCCCCAAACCAATCCTATATCCACCACCGAGGAAAGAAGCCTTCAGCTTTGCCTCCATAGTTACCTATAACAACAGTGCAGGCATGCTGCTCGCATGCTTCCCTTTCTCTGAACACTTATCAGGACATGCATGTCCACACAGACACAGCTCTACATGCTTATCCGTACACATGGCCACACAGACACCCCCCTACATGCACTGTCAGTTTAAGGGTATAAAATAGGCTTTCTCGTTAAACCAATAAAAAAAACCCCAGGGTTGTAAAAAACCCTGAGGATCTCTAGTTATAAAATAAACACCCCAAATTTCCCAGGGCCAGACCTGCAGCTACAATAACTTGAGGTAGCTTCCATGGCATCAATGAAGCTACCCCAGTTTACATCAGCTGAGGATCTGGGCCCTTTGTGTGGTACTTAAACGTTTTGGGGCAGCGTCTCAGTTAAAAATGGTAAGTGCCTCAGCGCAAGTGCCCTGTGTCTGTGTTGGTTTGGAGTCCTGTGGTTGTAGTGATTGGTTTATGGGACCAAAAATTATAACCACAATTTAGGTTTCTTTGTGAGAAAACTCATCTGGAAAAAAAATAGGCATCCCACGCAGAAAACCATGGCAAGCAGGGAACTCTAGCTGGACCACTGGTCATGTTAATAGAAATCCCTCACTCTCTGTCTTGGCTCTCTCTAGAATATACACAAGAACCTGGAGGAGAAGATCTCTCGTTTCCACCAGAGAGAAGACGCCATCCTCTATGCCAGCTGCTTTGATGCCAATGCTGGTATCTTTGAGGTTCATAGTGCATGTGTTGTGTTTTGTGTGTAGGGGGCAGCAAGGGGAAGGGCTACATAGGCAACAAGCCAAGCTCCCAAAGCAGTTGCTTCTGCTGATGATCATATTTCCCTCAGCAGGTTGCAAGCTGAAGTTAAGGGAGATGAGATAGGGATAGAGAGAAGGCCCAATGGCTCTGTGTGCTGCTGGGGTGGGGGGCTGAGGTGCCATGGAGCTTTCTAGTCAGCCTTCATCTCCTCCTTCCTAGTAGGATGACCATCACAACGAATCCTAAGTTTTGGGTGGGCCTCTGCAGTGGAACCCATCCAGCTGTCTCCTCAGAGCGACCCATCACTGTTGGCCACCTTCTGCAAGCCCCCAACATCCCCAACCTGAGCTCTCTGGACCCGCTCACATGAGAATTCAAAACGGATGCAGCCACTCCACCTAAAAAGTAGGGGAGGCGGCTCATGCATACTGGCGAGGGTGGCTGAGGACTGCAGGGGAGGATGGGTAGCCCCTTGTGGGCGCATGGTGATGGCGAGTGTGACGGGTTGAATCACAGAAACCCCCTTGGGAGCTGCCACCCGATGTGCCAAGACTACCCCTGCTACTGTTTTCCCTGCCAGCTCAGGACTCCAGCACCCTGTCTTGCTGAGCCAGCCACTCCTGTCTGGCTCCAACACAGACTCAGGGTCTGAATCACTTGTCCCAAAACTGCAAGTTTACCCAAAAACAGCTCCCAGGAGTGTGCTTGTCTTTAGCACTCAGATGCCCAACTCCCAATGGGGTCTAAACCCAGATAAATCCGTTTTACCCTGCATAAAGCTTATGCAGGGCAAACTCATAAATTGTTCGCCCTCTATAACACTGATAGAGAGATATGCACAGCTGTTTGCTCCCCCAGGTATTAATACATACTCTGAGTAAATTACTAAATAAAAAGTGATTTTATTAAATATAGACAGTAGGATTTAAGTGGTTCAAAGTAGTAACAGACAGAACAAAGTAAGTCACAAGCAAAATAAAATAAAATGCGCAAATCTATGCCTAATCAAACTAAATACAGATAATCTCACCCTCAGAGATGCTTCAGTAAGTTTTTCTCAGACTGGACACCTTCCAGGCCTGGGCACAATTCTTTCCCCTGGTACAGCTTTTGTTCCAGCTTAGGTGTTAGCTAGGGGCTTCTCCATGATGGCTCCTCTCCCTCTGTTCTCTTCCACCCCTTTATATGTCTTTTGCATAAGGCGGGAATTCTTTGTTCCTCTGGGTTTCCACCCCCCCCTCACTGGAAAAGCACCAGGTTAAAGATGGATTCCAGTTTAGGTGACATGATCACATGTCACTGCAAGACTTCATTACTCACTTGCCAGCACACACATATACAGGGAGACTTGCAGGTAAACACAGTCATCTGCAGACAATGGTTCTTGTTAATGGGAGTCATCAAGATTCCAAACCATCATTAATGGCCCACACTTTACATAATTACAATAGGCCCTCAGAGTTATGTTTTATATTTCTAGTTTTAGATACAAGAGTGGTACATTTATACAAATCAGATGATCATACTTAGTAGATTATGCACTTTGTAATGATACCTTACAAGAGACCTTTTGCACGAAGCATATCCCAGTTGCATTATAGTCACTTATCAAATTTTTATAAAACTATCCCAGTTACATTATATTCACTTATTATCATGTTTTTATAAAACCATATAGACTGCACAACGTCACAGCGAGGATCCCAAAAGTGTGGGGCAAGGGGTGACTGTTCCCAACCTGGGCCCAGCCCTGGTAGAGGAAGTCAGCGCATCCTGTAGGGTTGGCAGAGACGTGGCTTATGGAACAAACCATGCAAAGAATGCAAAGGGAGAGGAACCCCATGGCGGGGAAAAGGAGCTGAGAGATAGAAGCCTTAGTGGTGTATCCCATGACACGAGGAGAGACGTGGTGCCCTGGCACTGCCCCATGAGTGGCCTGACCACCAATAGGATGCAGAGGGTTCTGGTGGTCGGCTAGTGAGGCTGCCAAGCCAGGAGTACTGTGGCGACACAGAATTTTGCTCATGCATCTAGCAAGGACGCTTCCCCCGTAACCCACCACAGCCCATTGTTTTGCTGTCTGCAGGCACTGCTGACCCCAGAAGATGCAGTGCTGTCGGACGAGCTGAATCACGCCTCCATCATTGACGGGATCCGCCTGTGCAAGGCCAATAAATACCGCTACAAGCACATGGACATGCAGGACCTGGAGGCCAAGCTGCAGGACGCACAGGTACAAAGATGTGCTCTCCCCTGGGAGTGCACTCAGTCTGTGACCCACTGCCCGTCTAGGAGCAAGGTGCCCATCTCCCAGAGAATAACCTTGCATCTCCTAGAGGAGTAACCTCCTTTGGCCAGCATTCGAAGCTGCCTTGCTAGACTCTAGGGAGAATCCAGTCCTTTGCTTGTTGGCAGGAGGAAGCCTGCCAGAATGTGAGCTCAAGGATGGATGGAGGGAGATGGTGGGTGGGGGCCATATATTCATGTACCGGGAGTACTAGACCCCAGTCTCCATTTCCTCCCACTTCCCAAACACGTTTGCTCAAGCAGTTGTCTTTACCCATGATCCCTTGCAGCCTGCCACACTCTCTTCCATAGAAACACCGCCTGAGGCTGGTGGCTACCGATGGTGCCTTTTCCATGGATGGTGACATCGCCCCATTGAAGGAGGTCTGCAGCCTGGCCCAGAAATACCAGGCCCTCGTCTTCATCGATGAATGCCATGCCACTGGCTTCCTTGGGCCCAATGGGCGGTACAAGACCAGACCTTCCTGCTAGTCCCACATCTCACTCTCTGGGCCTAGACCAGCCACGGGTTTGAATATGGGGTTTCTTTCTTGTGGGGCTGTGGATCCTTAGAGCCACTAGTCCTTGAAGGGATCCCCACCTGGCCATTGACCTCCCCCGCCCCCTTACGAGATGGTAGCACCCTCCTTTCTACACCTGTCTTTGTGTCAGGGAGTGGCATAACAGGGGTGGGCTCAGATTTTGGGGTTAGCATTCTCAGTCTTGGGGCGTGGGTGGGCGGGGGCCTGTTCGGAGCATACTCAGAGGGGCCTTGTCTCTGCTGTGACTTATGAAACCACCAGTTTGCTGTGTGCAGGAAGTAAGAGCAGCCTGCACTATGGAGGGATGAGGAGCCCACACGCCGAGCCCCCAGTGCTGCCTTTGCTAGCAGGGCTGGCTCCCTCCTGCAGGAGGCGACCTCACCCCATCTGGAGAGAGAACTCCCCTGAGGAGGCCAGCCAGGCTGGCTCGGCATGCTTCCCTGGCCTGCTCCCTGCTGCTTTACGCTGCCGCTGGCTGGACAAGGCCTTCCCACAGCACGGCATATTGGGATTTCACATCCTGCATCCATAGCTACCGTCCTGGTTCTGCGTATCCTTCGTTTTAGCACAAAGCTGGTGGTGGGAATGCAAATGGGTGGCGGTGCCCATTGGGTTAACCTGCCACTGGAGGCGTGGCTATTCCATCAGGACTGGGAAAACATCAGAGCCATGCTGGAGAGAAAGTGGCAATGAACTGGTGCCAGGGCACAGCCACCATGGCCTAGCCCCCCAGGTCGGAGCTGCCAGGGCTGATGGGGTCGTGTTCTCTCCTCGCAGGGGTACTGATGAACTGCTGGGGGTAATGGACCAAGTGGACATTGTCAACTCAACGCTGGGGAAGGCACTTGGAGGAGCAGCAGGTTCAGAGATTCCCCTTTCTGGGGCCTTGTCTTTCTACGTGGCCCTGTACCCGAGAGCTCCCCGAAACCCTTCTGCCCCCTCCCTTTAACAGTACAGAACCGATGGGGACACCAAGACTTGGACAGGAGCTGAAGGGCCTGGACCCAATGAGGGTCACTACAGCAAGGGTGAAGGGGGCCTAGCAAGCCCTGCCAGGTGCACCCTCCTCTGACCTCCCTTTGGAGACGTCACACCTGGGCACCCAAGAGGGAACCCATTAGTGAAACTAACCAGCTGGGATCCCAGGCACTGCTGCCTGTGTTACCGGGGGGGCGTTTCCTGGGGTCCTGTTGTTGGCTGTTCCTCCCCCTGTCCCAAATTATACTCTCTTTCTGTCTCCTCCCCCTGCAGGTGGGTACACAACTGGCCCCAAGGCCCTTATCGACCTGCTGCGCCAGCGCTCCCGCCCGTACCTCTTCTCCAACAGCCTGCCTCCCGCCGTCGTGGGCTGCGCCTCCAAGGCCCTGGACCTGCTCATGGAGAGCAATGCCATTGCGCAGTCCATGGTGGCCAAGACCAGGCGGTGAGGGCTGAGGACCTGGGATCCTTTCGCTGGGGAAGACCCCCAACAAGCCCCTTCTCCATGCAGTCACTTCCCTGCCCATCTCACCCCCTTGGCCAGTAGACTCCTTTCTGCTCAGGAGTGAGTTGTCTCTGGTTCTTTTCCCATCCTCTGCTGATAGCACCACCTGTGGTTTCCATGGAGATGGCTGTGATATCACAGCCGTGGGATTACCTACTGTGAGCTCCAGCATGACCCCACATGCCAGGCACCAGTCTGGATGCGGAAGGTGCCATGATAGCCAGAGTGGCACAGCGGAGCCTGCCATGGGGCCTTTGAGGTGGGCAGAAAATAGGAGGGGATCTCGGAGGAATGGCCCCTTCCGCACGCAGGTTGGGTGGTGCGGAGTTTGATCCTGGCCGTGGAGGAGCCAGGACGGTGCAGAGCCACGCAGGTGCCAGAGCAGTGGGCTGATGGCTGAGGGGAAGGGCTTCCCCGAGCAGGGATGATGTGCTCCTCTTCCCCCTCCCCCCCGGGCAGGTTCCGAAGCAAGATGGCTGCAGCCGGATTCAGCATCTCGGGGAATGATCACCCCATCTGCCCTGTGATGCTGGGCGAGGCCCAGCTAGCGTCCGTGATGGCTGATGACATGCTGGAGAGAGGTAAACCCAGAGGGGGCTGGGGCTGTCAGGTGGTGGCGTCACGTGCACATGAAGGGATGGCCTCTGATCCTCTGTCCCTGTAGCTATCTTACTCCATGTCTGGTAGCCGTAGGGGATTTTCTGTACCTCCTCAGTCCCTCCAGCAATGGGGAAGCGCCTCGCTCTAGTTATTCCCTTTCACACTGCCTCTGCTTTGCTATGGGGCCTTGGAGAAGAAATTTTTCCCACCCCGCCACTCTGCTGGGCAGCACATACACCATTCGCCCTTCCCATTGCTTCCCTCGCAGCTCTGTAGGGGGCGCCCTTCCAGTACCAGCATGGGGTTGTGTGCTGCTGTCTGATCCCTGCTTACCGGGGGGGGGGAGAAAAGGAGCTAAAACCCCTGAAGACCCCCTCCCACCAGTAAACGAGCCCCAGTATTAATGTTTGCCTTCCCCTTGCACATGACTCTCATCACCAGGCATTTATGTCATCGGCTTCAGCTACCCCGTGGTCCCCAAGGGGAAGGCACGGATCCGGGTGCAGATCTCAGCCGTCCACAGCGAGGACGACATTGACCGCTGCGTGGAGGCCTTCACAGAGGTGGGACGTAAACATGGAGCATTGCCCTGACTAGCCAGCTAGCACAGGGGATGTGATGGGGCCTTTCTCAGCCTTTCCACAAGCAAGACCGTGCCTAACCTGGGGAAGAACCATAACCAGAATGATGCCCAGAAGATAGTAGGATGTTGAAGATAAAGGGATCCTGGCCTCTGGGAGGCGTTAGCCACCATAGCGTTCACAGTGGTGGGGGCGATGGTTTGGGGGTGGCTCTTCATGTTACAACACACATTAAAGATTCAACCAAGACATAAAATCAGCACAAACAAGCATCTTGGTGTGATTCTCCCATCCCAGGCCTGCAATCTGTTCTTCCCCTCCTTCCCGCTGCTGCCTGCAGAGGTGGGGAGCTTGGAGGGGTGGGGAAATGGTGTTTTCCCCTGAAGACGGTCGTGGGGGGTTAGAGCCTGCTATTAGTAACCATTGTACACTTAAAAGGCATGGTTCATCTTAGCCCCTCTAAACCGTTCCAGTGGCATAAAGGGGCTGGAAAACCAGCAGATCTGGCCCCCAGGGAATTCCCCCAGTGCAGATGGGAGCTGGCATAACAGCTCTATGCCATGCCCATTGGTGCACCACCTCACTCTAACTGCTGTAAAGGGCCCATTAGCCCTGACTGGGATGTTGGTGCCACTGTGGCTAGGGGGTTGGGGCCACTTTCCCCTCTCTGTTAATAGTTTCCATGCCGCATTGGCCATTTTAAGCCCTTGTGCTGTCCCGGTCTTCAGAACACTTCGCCTCCCGTGTCTGTCTCTCCTGTTCCTTCTGTAGGAGGGAGAGGGCATGCAGCTCAGTAGGTAGACAAGCAGCATTGTACTCCGTGGCCTTCTGGTGTCTCGTCAGGACTAGGCCACAGGTTAAATGGGCTGGGTTGGTTCTTGGTATCGTTCTTACCCAGTCTACAAACAACAATCACCATCCAGTAGAGGGCGCTGCTGCCCAACGTCTGTTCATAGAGGAAGGCTGAGGAGGGAGGGAGGGAGTTCACAGAGGCTGTGTTGTCTCCAGGGGTTGAGGAGATGATCGCATTTGATGACAGAAACCTATAATTTGGATCCATTTGTTGCAATTATAACATGCCAGAAAACATGGAGCGAGGCCGGGTGCTGGAACTTGTTTGTTTAAACTCTTTGTGAGTGATTCACTTTGCCGGAACCAGAAGTGAACCCGAGACACCATGCGGGAGAATTTTTGGCATCGTCTTTGCTCTAAATCAGAAACCTCCCGCTTGTGTGCGTGCATGCGGGTGCCGTGTGTTGGCACCGCTCTGCAGGGCAGGGCAGCGCTAACATTAGTTGGTAGCTAATCCTCCCTGCGTCCCTGGCAGCAGTGGTGGGAAGTGTTACTGCCGCTCTAGAGAGCAAGAGGCAGCCCCCAAGTTAAGGAGGTGCTGGCCTACACAAGGCCTGTAAGATTTCCCCCAGCCCCTTGAACTGTATCCAGCAGCAAACAGGAGGCCAGATGGTGCGTGCTCAAGGCAGCCCACCTCGCTTAGGAGATGGGCAGCTGTGTTTTGCCACTGGTGAAGCCTCTAGATGGTTGTTATTAAGAGTGAGAGCTCGGGCATCTCTCTTGGCAGTTCTTTATCCAGTGATGCGGCTTGAAAATTAGTTGGCTGTGCTTGTCGAACTGCCACCAAGACACCTGTAAAAAGCGGCTGGAACAAGGAGGCAGAACTAGCCCGGTTTGTCTCCACTGGTAGCTGCTGGCCCACAAGAGGCACCAGGAGAAAGCACCTGGGCAGCAGAGCCACCGCAGGACCGGGTACAGTCATTTCTTTCCTGTTACTTTTCCACGTAAGCAATCCCCGCAGTTGCCACTGGGCACTCGGGGGTGGGATGAGAGATGGCTGGGGGCCTGGGAAGGGAGCTATCCAGGAGACAATTTCTGTTTAGATTTGGTCTCCACCATGAAAACAAATGGGACTTGCCCTGTTCTAAAATGAGAGGGGGCTAAAGGATCAGGAGAACATTTGCTCTGGTTCCCAAAGGGCTCCTGTGTGAGTGCTTCCCATCTGGTAAGCTCCAGCCTTGTGAAGATCTCCAGTTGTCAGAGCCTGCTAGCACCGGCGTTCGCTGACTCCGAGCAAAACCCCTGCCATGGGGCACCCCTAGCTGAGAGGAGGATAGCTGTGTCAGTGCCAGCATACGCAGAACAAGCCAGCTCGGTCTCATGGCCACAGAAAATGATGGGAAGCTGCCTGCCACTCAGGGGCCCCATTGTACCATGACACCAGCAGGGAGGGGCTAAACCTTGGGTGTGCGGGGGTGCTTTGAGCCCCCAAGCAAAGCTTCCACCATTTTTTGTCATTGAATCCAGTTTTATCCTCTCGTAGCCTGTATCTACGGATGCCCTTTTCTCCCCAGTATGGGTAGTACACCCAGCCCTAGGCTTGCCCCTGCATCTGGTGCACTTGAGTGAACCTGCAGCAACTCTTCTGTTCCAGTCCTGGGTTCCCACACAGCTCTACCAAATACTAATGTGCCCCATTCTTGATCTGCAGGTCCCTGCTACTCCAGACCTGCTCTCCCAGTGCCCCTCCGTCCTGGTCTGCAGCTCTCCCTGCTATTCTAATCCAGCACCCACATCAGCCAGGAGTGTTGCTGAGCCAGTGCACACAGGTTGATGGTGGAAAGAGGAAGCAGACCAGTGAGGAGAGAGGCAGTGCCCCTTTTGCTGCTGCCAAACTCTCCCCTAGTAACAAAATTCTTGTGCCTCCTTCCCCAAGTGGCCCAGTTTCCCTCTTTCCCCCTCAACTGCCAACCCCTCCCCAAGGGGCCAGCTCCCCCAGCCCCACACCACCCAGCTGCCAGACCTGCCCCAGTGAGAAAAGCTTGACTTTACTGCTAGCTGCCCAAACCTCCCCCCTCCCTCTGCCACAGCTGCCTCCTCTGTCCCCTCCATCCTCCCGCTCCCCTTTAGCTGCCAAACCCTTTGTCTCCATCCAGGTCTTCCCCAACAGCTGCTCTGGTTCAAGACCCAACTGTGCAGTTTCTGCAGCAGCTCTTGAGCAAGCAAGGGTTTGGAGAAATGAAATCTTGCAAACGAATAACGCCCCGTCGAGCGTGGGATTTGTGTTAGTATTGAATTCACTGCAAAGCTCTGCTTCTCACGGTTTCCTGGTGTATGTCACACTGCTGCAGACGCCGCAGCTTCTCCCAGCGTTCCTTCCGCCCTGTGCCCCACAGAAATGAGAGGGTGCTGGCTGCTCAGCAGACTACACAAAGCCAAGGCCATGCATCCCCTGCTATTCTAGTCTAGGGCTCTCCACAGCTCTGCTGATGCACCTCAGTGCTGATCTGCCGCTCCCCCCCTCCTATGCGGTCCAACCCCTCGCAACCCACACCAGTGCCCCTTGCCCTGCAGTGACTGTATGCCTGACCTGCCGCTGTTTGCAATGCGCACACGTGCAGCCAGCGTATCTCGATCTGAATCTGCAGCTCCCCCCTCCCCCCCCGCTCTGCCAATCCTGCGCCGAGGAAGAGACAGTCAGATGTCTGTTAGCAGTGCGTTGGTGCTCTGCACTGGGCTAATGACCACCGAGCTCATTTCATTACTGATGCCAGTCCTCCCAAGCCCCATTACCTCTGCTCTACACAGAGAAGTACTGAGCTGCAGGCAAGCGTTTCACTGTAATTGGTATAGGGCAGGAGACACAGACCAAGCCCGAGGGGAGAGCAGGGCTTGACTCGAGGTAGCCGTGGAGGCTGCTGCAGGCCCGGCGATGAGAAGCACAGGGCTGCTTTGGGTTCGTTTGTTTGGGCTGTGTCGGGAAACGGAGCCGACCCTGTCCCCAGTCCTTCACAGCAGATAAATCGCTCAAACAACAGGCAGGCACAAGGACTCCCTGTGTAAACAGCTAACCACTGCCCTTCCTCCTGGCACCGGCCACCTTGCCTCCCTCTGGCTGTCTCTCTTCTCCTCGTGCCCAGGTAAGGGACAGAGGGAGCAGAAGTGACCCCACTTCCGAGAGCCCGCGCCAGTGCCCAGTAAGCTTAATGGGAAGGCTCCCATGATTGCAGTGGGCTATGGTTCAGGCCCATAGTACAGAACCCACCTGCTCCTGACCCAGCACTGCCCTGCTCTTCCACCACAGGGAACCCTCCAATACCAGGGGTCGGGGACCTTGGTTTAACAGAGAAGCACAGCACTTACTTCCCTTTGGGATCAGCCTTGCTGGGGTAGCGCTGGGGACAAGCCAATGTCCCGAAGTGGGGATTCGAACCTATGACCCATAAGCAAAGGCCCAGCAGGCTGTGCCACATAGCCAAGCAGTTGTGGATAGCAAAGGGATCAGTTTGGCTCCATTTATATATTAAAAGCCACAGACTCCTACAAGTTCTTATTCTGTATCTTTATTTCTGCACACACACAGCTGCGCTTCCTTTTGGTTATAATCGTCGCCAGCATTTCTGCAGCACGCCCCCATGGATCCCAAAGCCGTAGAATTATGAATCTAAACCTGAGATGACTATTGGTGCCCCCAGTTCCCATGGCACTCTGTTCCTGGCTTCATTCCCTTGGATATGGGAGGGGAGCCCAAGTTCTGGCTCCCCCTCTTCTGTAGTTTTCTAGGGATCCCCAGCTTTCCACAGCCTCAGGACTTCCTCCAGGAGGATGCTGGATCCTGGCTGTAGTGGATGGAGAGATCAGAGGAGTGTATCTCTGTGATATCTTGCTGGTCCAGGTGGAGATGAGAACATCTGGAGAGGACTCCCAGCTCTATCTGCAGTAGGGAACGTAGGTGGGATCATGCCATCCTCCGCTCAGCTTCTCAAGCCTTGGCTGCGCAGGCAATTTCAAACTGCTGCAACATGATAGCAACCCCCTGAAGGAGCACCGAGGTGGCAATGCACCCGTGACCCCACCCCTCCAGTGGGGGAAGAGCCCCCTGCCCCTCCCTGTCCTATTACCGACAGGAGCACTTGCAAGCAGACACTACTGGGTAGGGGATCTGCCTCCAGGTGCATTGCTGGAGAATCCTGCCCGTGTCTATGGCTGGGTCCTTGCTCATCCAGCAGTGCCAGACCAGGAGCTTGATGTGGGTGAACTGGGCAGGACGGCAGGTCATGCCAGGAGGCCAGGAGCAGCCAGTGTGGGAGGTGTCGCACTCTGTGTGGCGGACCCAACGTGGCCAGAAGACAGGCCCCAGATCCACCCAGGATGAGGTCAGGTGGCAGGTGGCGCTGTCCACCAGCCACCGACGGAGGCGGTGGGCGACAGCTTGGCTTAGGTTGCTGGCCATCCCTTCCTCAGGGGGCAACAGGACAGGGAGCTCCACATTTTCAGCCTCCTGCAGCAGCTTCTTCCGGTATCGGCTGGTGCCATCGGCCAGGTCCTGGCTCAGGGTGCCCAGCTGCTCCAGACTGGTGTTGCGGCTTCGTGGATCCTGCGGGGACATCCAGAAGGGGTCGTATGAGGGGCCCAGCAGCTTCAACAACCGAGGGGCCCTGAGATGCTTGGGCTTGGGGGAGTAGTGGTAGTCATTGGGAGAGCGGGACAGGCTATATGGCCTCACGTGGGCAGATGGCTTGCTCCGGATGAGGTGGATGTCAGGATTGGGTGGGGTGGTCTCACTGATCTTCTCAGGCAGCAGAAGGTCCTCACTTAGAGGAAGGTCTCCCTCCTGGGAAAGGAGAGAGGCTCCAGAGGGAAGAGACCCCTGGGCCCAGCTCCCCAGCAGCAGCAGGCAAATGAAACCTGCTCTGGCCATCTCCATGATGGGTGCAGCTCCTTCGGGGCTCCCCTTGCGTGTGTCTTGCTGCAGGCTGGCTCTCTGAGTTCCCTCCCTCTACCTCTCTGGTTATCAGTGGATCCCTTTGGCTGAGAGAAATCCTTCCCCTTTCCCCTAGTTACAGAGTCTGATACCAGACACTGCTGCTGTCACAGAGACACAACCAGCTATTCACAGGGAGACACACACACACACAGAGTATGGATGAGTGGGTGTAGAGGCAGTGGGTGATGCCGAGTGCAGTGGGTGCAGCTGCAGGAATACGAGTGGTGCCGGAGGGTAGGATTAGAGTGAGTTTTGCTGATTGTAGAGCAACAGTACGTGCTGCTGGGGTTGCATGGTGTTGTGGATGCTGCTGGGTCCCACAGGTGCTGCTGGCAGTGTAGAGAAGCTGCTGGGGGGGGGGTGGTAAGTGGGGATGTAAAGTGGGGATGTAAAGTGGGGATGTAAAGATGTTCCTGCGTGTTGGGATGCAATATGTCCTGCTTGGCAAGGAGGGACAATGGATGTTGCTGGGAAAGTGGGGCTGTGGCAGGGTGTGGCTGAGGTTGTAGATGTGCTGCTGGTTGTAGAGGTGCGATGGGTGCTGCTGAGGGTGTAGGGAGATGCTGCTGGGAGGCACCATCTGTTGCTGGGTGTTGAGGAAAATCTCATGGCTAAGTCCTGTTGAGCAGAGTTACCGGAGCAGGCAGCATCAAGGGGTGTGTGAGTGTAAGACCACTAGCCATGCAGAGTGAATGTGAATGGCTGCTTGCCTCTGTGCAGGACTGATCCCAGCACTGCTTAATTTGTAATGAAAGAGGTGCCGGGGCTCAAGCAAATAGGTGCTGGGGATCAAGCAATTTTTTAATTTTAATAACTGACGCGGTAAGCCCAGAGGTGCCAGGGCTCAGCCCTGGCACAAATTAAGCACTGCATCCCGGCCACCTGGGAAAGCTCACTCCTGAATGAAGCTGCGCTGCATCCATTAGCCCAGCACTGAAGTATAGGACTGGACCCGTGGAGAAGGGAGAGAAGTGGATGGGGGGGCGGGGAGGGTTAGTTGCTCATCCTCCCCGGCACGTGCCTCTCCCAGCAGTGATTGTGTGTTCCACAGTGGGATGGGAAGAAGCTGCGATTGAGAGACTTTGGATCCATCTCATCTAAAATCCCTTGGGGAGCAGGGGAGCCAGGAACTCCGCACTTGACTGCACCTTGACAGGGCCACATGCCTCCAACCGGCCTGTTCTCATGGCGACAAGAGAACTGGGGTCAGCCAGACACACAGGCTTTGGGGCCCTTCATCTCCCTCCCTTGCTGTTTTAGAGTTTAATCCTGTGTGTTTAACTAGCTTACCCAGCCACAGGCCCCTGGGGGGCTGGAGTCCTTGCACACTCCATTCCCTCTGATGGGATATCGCCATGGCTGAGCTGGGCTCATGATGCCCTTTGCACTCTGGCCTGTGTGTTAGTGTCACCGCAGGGACCACAAGCGGCTCAGCCTGCAACCCCTCGCTCCAGTCCCACCCCAAACACCTCCCCTCCCCTCCCCAGGCGTCCCAGCGACTCCTGCTGGCGAAGGCACAGCCCCTCATCCACCACTAGCCCCTGTGTGTCTGGCTGCCTGCGGGGTGTCCCTCCCCCCGGTCTCTCATTGCCCCGTGCCCACAGGGGACTCCCAGCACCCTCTGCTGGGGAAGCTGAGCAGCTGAGGTGACACATGCTGCAGCTCTGTCCTCCCCAGGCGCCTGGGGCCGATTGGGGAGCTGGGCTGTGCCTGGGGCTCCTGGGTGCTGGCCAGGCTAATCATGAGCCTGGGGGCGCTCAGTCTCTGTACCCCAGGGCGGGGTGCAGGGCCCGGGGGTACATCGGAGGGGCGGGGCTGGGCCGGGCCGGGCCAGGGGGTCTCCGCAGAGCTGCGGGCTCTGGGGGAATTTCTGCCCTGGCCCTTGTGAGCCACCAGCCTCCTGTGCCGAGGCAGCCTCCGGCCTTTGCATGGGGCGGGGGGCGGGGGGCGCTGGACCCCTGGCGAGGCCGGGCGCGGAGGGGTTAACTCCGGCGCCAGCCTCCCGGCGAGGGGAGCAGCGCGGCGGGCTCCGCGGCGGAGCGCTGGGAAGGAGGGAGCCAGAGGGGGCCCCGCGCCACGTGGGAGAGGCGCAGCTCAGGCAAACTCCGGGTCCCTCTGGCCCGTGGGGAGGGAGCGGGATCGCAGCGCCCCGGAGCGAGGCGCAGGTGAGTGGCCCGAGCCGGGCAGGGCTGGCGGAGGCAGCGCGCTCGCTCTCCCCTTGCTCCTGCCCCGTCCGCGGGGCCTGGGGCCGGGGCGCCGCCAGCGAGAGAGAGCGCCCCGCTGCCAGAGCCCGGGGACTCGACGGGGAGAGCGACAGAGCCCGCCCGCTGCTGCCGTGCGGCT
>NW_020664598.1:3660542-3686777 GCF_002925995.2 Terrapene triunguis | reverse complement strand
GTGTGGGATAGAGGGGATGCTGGGGGGGGGGAGTTGGGGGGACAGGTGTCTGTGTGGAGCAGAGGGGATGCTGGGGGAGAACTGTGGGGACAGGTGTCTCTGTGGACAGGGCCGGCGCTTCCACTAGGTAACCCTAGGCGGTCGCCTAGGGTGGCAGGATTTGGGGGGTGGCATTTTGCCATCCTCTGCGGCAATTCGGCGGCGGGGGTCCTTCCGCTCCGCGTCTTCAGGGCACTTCAGTGGCGGGTCCTTCACTCGCTCCGGGACCCGCCGCTGAAGCGCCCCGAAGACGCGGAGTGGAAGGACCCCCACCGCCGAATGCTCTGAGGAGGAGCGCTGCCGCCTAGGGCGGCAAAAACCCTGGCGCCACTCCTGTGTGTGGAGCAGAGGGGATGCTGGGGAGGGAGGGGGATTTGGGGGGACAGAGGGGATGCTGGGGGGAAGATCTATAGGAACAGGTCTCTCTGTGTGGGCCAGAGGGGAATCTGGGAGGGAAAGCTGTGGGGACAGATTTCTCCATGTGGGGTAGAGGGGATTCTGAAGAGCTATGGGGACAGATCTCTCTGTGTGGAGCAGAGAAGATTCTGGGGGGAGAGATGTATGGGGACAGGTTTCTCCATGTGGTGCAAAGTTTACTCATGTGTCAGAGTTATGGGAACAGGTCTCTCCGCATGGGAAAGAGAGGACATTGGGCGGGAGAGCTGTGGAGACCAGAGGTACAGAGTCAGCCCCTCAAGAGCCAGGAGTGCAGAGACAACCTGCTGGAGTGAAGTTCTGTGAATGAGAGGGAAAGCCCTGGTCCCTGCTGGAGTAAGACAGAAGAAATTCGGGGGGCTCATGGCACCCATAAATAGTTGATCATCAGATGTTGCTCGGTAACAGTGTCCTTCCCTTATGATTACTGATCAACCAATGACAATTTATTCTGCTGCTGTAATAATAAGAAGATAATCTAATATAGGATACGATGCTTGTGCCTCATTGGTGACGTGCGCTGTCACGCAGTGCTCTGCTTGAGGCCATTGTGTGTGCGAAGTCCTGGAATTAACCAGAATACTCCAGTTCCCTGCTCATGTAGTTGAACTTAGCTTCTTAATGATTATTACTTTGTCTTATGGTAGTGCCTAGAAGCCAGCTGAGACCAGGACCCCATTCTGCTAGGTGCTAAATAAACACATAGAGAGACAGTGCCTGCCCCGGTAGCTCACAATCTAAACTGACAGGCCAGACAAAGGGTGGGAGGAAGGGAAATGGGCGCAGAGTGGGACAGTGACTTGCTCGAGATCACAGAGATAGGAGTAGAACCCAGGTCTCCTGATGCCCAGGCCTGGGCTGTGTCCACTGGACAAAACTGCCTCTGCTCACACAAAACTGGTCATTTTTCTAATTCATCCCTCGATCTCTTATTACTTTAAACATGGCAAGAGGCAGCCATCCCCTGGTGTGGGACACCGAGTGATCTCTAGACGCTGGCCCCACCCCTGTATAGAACAGCGGGAACGCTGGGTTGAAAGAGAGAGCGCTAACCCCTTTTTGGTGTGGGACAGAGCAGAGAGAGCCGGGCTGGAGGGCGCTGGGGCCATGCATGCTGGTTTGCTCTTGTAAGGTAGGGCTGACTGTGTCCCTTCTAACTTAGATGGCAGAACCCCTCGGCCTAGGAGACCTCCCTGCTATCAGAGCTGGTTAGGTGATGCTGTGGGCATAGAAGGTGCAGGGGTCCCTTTCCCCACCCCCAAGGGCTGCCTCCTACTTCCCTGGGGGCCTCTGCTGAGCCCCTGTCAAAGGAAAGCTGAGATTAAAACTCACTAAAACAAGAAATCCCAAGAGGTTTAACGGCTTTGGGAATGTAATGGAGTAAAGAGGGTCAAGTGGTGCCTGGCAGAGGCTCCCCCACCAGAGGCCGGTGTCACCGTTGGTACTTGCACCCATGCAGCGTTGGCTGGTGCAGGAGGATGTCTTGGATTTAGCACAGCTAGGGTCCCTGTGGTGACCTAAAGCCAAGCAAATCCTGACTGGCTGATCCCAATAGCAGTCCAGTCAATTACGTCACAGTTGATGAAGGGACTCTGCATCTCTTGATGTCATCGTTAAATCAGCTGATTGGATGTTGACGTCTAATGGGAGATTGGACCTCAGGGGCCACAAGGACATCAGTGAAAGGACTTGTTCTTAGTTTAGCAGGGTGTCAAAGGCTATGCCCACCGCTGTGCTCTGATGTGACAGCAGGCCAGGGTTCGACTCCTAGCGCCCAGCAAACGTACTGCAGTCTCACCCCAAATGCCACTGCACCTCAGTCACCTCACTGGGGTTTCACTGTGCATGTGTTTGCTTTTGCTCTGGCCAGAACTGGCCCTTGGTTTTGTGGGGCTCTATGTGAAGTGACAGCTCCCGCCCCACTCAGGTTCAAGCCCCACCTCCCTATATCCACAACACCCCCAGTCTCCTCCTCCCTGCCTGTGACCCCCTCAGGCTGTAGCAAATCCCTCTCGCCTCTGAGAGAGGCTCTGTGGCTCCTGGGGACCCTCCCTCATACGGGCCAGGAGATGGAGCCAAAGTACAGCTTTCTAAGCAGGGGTAGGAAGAGCTGTTATGAAAGTCACCCCCTGCCACAGCCCTTGGGCGCCACACTCCAACGGGACCACAGACCGGGGACCAGGGATGGGGCCTGGTATGATGGGTTAGTGGGAGTGTGAAGTGAGACCTTGGAAGGACAGGGATCTATGCAGCTGCATAGGCCTAAAGCCACCACCGCTCCTTTATAACTAGCATAGCCAAGATGCACACTAGGGCCTCTCACTGGGAGACTCATGGGTTCGCCTTGCTAAGACACCACAAAGGGGCCACAAAGGTGGAGCTCCAGCTAGGTGGAGTCAATAGGAGCAGGGCTGACAGTAGCTGCTGTGTTCTCCACTGAGAGGTGTTCTTGTGCCGCTGACACCCAGCGGACACACTGGAGCTGCACAGTGGACACAGAGGATCTGCTGTTTTTCTCTCTTCCCTCCCTTGCCAGGCCCACTGTCTGATGGGGAGATGCCAGAGAGCTGGAATGCCTCCTCCAACAGCCTGGAGGTGCGTGCTGCGGGCATCATCGTGCCAGTGGTCTTCTCCCTCATCTTCCTCCTGGGCACAGTGGGGAATGGGCTGGTGCTGGCCGTGCTGCTGCACAATGGCCAGGTGAAGTACAACACCACCAACTTGTTCATCCTCAACCTGGCCATGGCAGACCTCTGCTTCATCATTTGCTGTGTCCCCTTCCAAGCCACCATCTACACACTGGACGGGTGGCTCTTTGGCCCCTTTGCCTGCAAGGCTGTGCACTTCCTCATCTACCTCACCATGTACGCCAGCAGCTTCACCCTGGCAGCCGTCTCTGTTGACAGGTGAGCCTCCCCCACCCGTCCCCACTCACGCTTTGGGTCTCTCGCTTCAGTTCAAGAGACTGGATTGGCATGGCGAGGTAAGTGTAGGAGAAAGGCAGACCCCACCGGTGTCTGTCAGGAGCAGGCACAACCCACCCAGGACAGGGTCACTCACTGTGTCTGGGGTTTGATCCCCTGTAGCCCCTTGTCACTGCTGTCCATTTCTGATCCAGTGGCAGGCTGTTGCACAGGGTCATGCATGTGCTCTTACCCTCAACCACAATCCTAGCAGATCCACCCTGACCTATTCCACAGAGCTCCCTCATCTTCCATCTCCATCCCCTCCCTTGACTCATTCCACAGGTCTCCCTTCTCTGCCAACCCACAGATCTCCCCTCCCAGCTCCCTCCATTCTCCCTTCCCCCCATAAACCTCTCTCATTATCCCTCTCCCCCATTTCCCTTTCCTCTCTCCCTCCCTTCTCTGTTGCTCCTCACCTCCTCCTCCTCCTCTCTCTCAGCACCCAAAACAAGCTCTCCCACAGTCTGCTTACCCAGCCTTTTTTCTTCCTCGTTGGGGAGAGGTTGGTTTGTTCTTCCAGACAGGAGTGAATTGAGGCTGGATTTCTGCTCTCCAAACCCATCAATTCCCCAGGCCCAGTGCAACAGGGTGTCAGTGAGGAAACTAGAATCTCTCCCGTGGCTGGCTTAGGAGGATCAAAGAGTCCATTGGGTGGAGGAGGGATTGGGGGGAAGAATGCTTGAGTGGTGGAAGAAAGAAAGATCAAATTGCCCAGGGGGTTCTGCTTAATCCTCCCTCCCAAGGGGTGGAGGAGGGAAGATGAGAGGCCTCACTGGAGACAGCACCTGGGAGGGGGCTGCATGGAATAGCAGGACAGTGACAGTGAAGTTCCTTTGCTGACTCATTTGTGTTGCTGTTTAAACCCTGCCTCACCCCATCCCTCCTGCAGGTACCTGGCCATTCGCTACCCACTGAAATCCCGGGATCTCCGGACCTCCTGGAATGCAGCGGTTGCCATCATAGTGATCTGGACCCTGTCACTGCTCTTTGCAGGGCCCTACCTCAGCTACTACCAGATTGTCCACTACCACGGGGTGCCCATCTGTGTCCCCATCTGGGAGGACCAACGCCGGAAGATCCTGGACATCCTCACCTTTGTGTTTGGGTACCTCCTGCCCGTGGTTGTCATGAGCTTGGCTTATGCCAGGACCATCAAGTTCCTGTGGACCTCCGTAGACCCCATCGAGAGAATCTCAGAGTCCCGTAAGGCCAAGTGCAAGGTCACCAAGATGATTGTGGCTGTGGCCATAATCTTCTGCCTCTGCTGGCTGCCCCACCTGGTCATCCTATGCTTTTGGTTTGGCTACTTCCCCTTCAACCGAGCCACCTATGCCTGCCGCCTGGCCTCCCACTGCCTGTCGTATGCCAACTCCTGCCTCAACCCCATCGTCTATGCCCTCATCTCCAAGCATTTCCGCAAGAAGTTCAAGCAAGTCTTCACTTGCCTCCTCTTTCAGAACAAGAGCAGGAAGAAGAAGAGAGCTAGCAATAAAGTCCACGTAACCAATGTGGCCAACAATGCTGCAGGTGTGTATGGAGGTAACACCGAGGTCACCCAGATCCAGGAGGAAAATGCCAAGTGCTGCCAGGGCCCGCTGCGGAAAGGCGCTGAAGACACCCATTTCCCTGAGGCATGGACTCATCAGCTACAGGATGCCACTGTCTCTGCTCAGAGAGGACTGCTGGCTGAAGAAAGTTCTGTAACAACTGGCAACCCACTGGCTGTGACCTCACCAGGGAGACCTCAGGGCCTGCTGACAGTCCACTGATAATATAAAGCAAGAGGAGAAATGCATAATCCAGTGAGGGAGTCACCCTTCCACTCCTGAGTATGCGAGCAGATGGAACGATGTAGCCACTGGGAAATTGCACTGCAGTGATGGCTAATCTTAACAGTGTCAGCTGTGGCTTCTTTCTGATTGTTCCACCCCTACCCACGTGCCTGTACCATTCTTGTGGGAGCAGTGGAATCCATCAATGGAAATTCAGAAAGTAGGAGCATGCTAACGTAAAAACGAGAGACATGGAGAACTAGACACAGCATGATCACTGGGGAAAGGACTGGACTCCCACTGCCTATATTGAAAGTATGTGGCGAGGAGAAGGGGAAGGAGTTTTACCACCATGTACGATATGACACCACACAATTAACTGTGTGATCCAGTGTAAGGCACTGCCCACATGTTGGGGTTCAAGGATCTGAACTTCCCTCTTGAGATTAACCAGATTAACTAGCCCCTTGATAAGCCCTGTGTGTGTGTCTATTGCTCACAGTCACCCAGGGGGTTCCCCCTACACATTTAGGCCTACATTTTCAACAGTGCCCACTAATTTTGCATGGCATCTTGGGTACTGTAAAATTGAGACGAGCAAAATTGACGTACCCTGTTTGAAAACATAGGCTGTAGTGTCGGTATCAGAATGCTGGGGGGAGTGGTTGGAAGAATGTGTGTAGCTATGTGTGAAGAGAGTTAGTCATTTTGTTTGGACTAGGGATGGGAATAGGATCTCTGTGTGTGTATGTGAGAGTGGGGCAGTTCAAAACCTCCGTCACTGGAAAAACTGGGGCAATGTCTCTAACGTCCCAAGCAGCGGAATTCTGTTCCCCGCCTGTGTGTCTTCTCCTCTCTAGTAATTCCCAGCAGGTTTAGGCCGTGCTCCAGTGCTAATCCTCCACCCCCAGCTACTCCGCTCTGTATCAGAGGGGGCCTTGTTTGCAATCCTAGCCCCAAACCCCAATTGCAAGGAAGTCAGCAACTCATATTAATAGCTTATTATACTAATTTTACCACTATCACTATTATTAAAATGAGTATATAGCAAGTAAAAAATGGAAAACCTGGTATTATTACATCTCAGTGTCCCCTCCCGCACATGCTGATAGACTCATAGAAGCTCAAGATGGAAAAGCTCTGTTAGTTTATTAAGTCGGTCTCTTCCCTCCACCCTAGCAAAACAGGATTATTCCCTACGGGACACTTCCTAGTGCTTTGTCCACTCTAGCTTTGCATGTCCCAAGCAACGGAGCTTCCACCACTTCTCCTGGGACTCTTCCTAAGACTAATACATCTTTCCATCAGTGTATCCTGATATTTGTCTTTGGTTCCTTTCCAAATTCATCCCATTATTCCTAGCTACACCCCTTTGTTCCACCCTAAATAATCCCTCTCCTTCCTTGGTGTTTACACCATTCAAATAGCTAAGAGTCTATTGTGTTCCGCTCCCCCGGATCGCTGTATAGCTAAGCTATATGTAATTTAATTATTTCAATATCCTCATATAAATCATTCCCTCCAGGCCTTTTCTGACCTGCATCCAATCTGTCAATATCTCACAGGCACTGTGAGTCCCAGAATTCAATGCAATGTTCCAGGTTGGATCTTGCCAGTGCCTGACATGTCAGATGTTTCTTTGGTGTAACTATAACTGTGATCAAACTTGTGGATGACACCACAATAGGAGTAGTCAACACCGGAGGACTTAACCAGGTTGCAAAGTCAGCTGGTGAGACGAGGCTACAGGCATCAAAGGGCGACTTGGTCCTGACCAGCCTCTGGGGAGAAGACAGCAAGCAACTGCACCCATGGCAGCAAAGCAGGTTTAGTTTAATCTTTACTCCTCGCTACTGTCCTAATGCTTCTTCGTCTTCATGGAAATCTCGATTGGCTGCAAGGCGGGTATGGGAACAGGATTGGTTAGTGGGGTGGAATCATGGGGAAGATCTGGCTTAAGAAATGGGCCCCTTTGTTTGATAACCACTGGCACTGTCTCCAAAGTTAGAGCTGTTCCATTGCATGAGTCCCCTGGCCTCAGGGCAGTCACCTTGGAACCCTCCCTTGTTCCTGCAACTGTTCCCCTGCATTCCCACCTGGTCCTGCAGTCTCAATGGAATGTTTCATTAAGGTAGCTGGACCACTCCCATTTATACAACACTGCCTAGCCCCTGACAAGAGAGTGGCTGACATCCCCCAGGGCTGACCCCATGGGGGAGAACACACTGTGGGTGGGATGTCACCTGCAGGGTTTGGGGCAAAGGGGATTGTTGCTTTTGAGGAGCTGCTGGGATTTCTCTCCTGTGTGAGATTAATAAATCTTGGTGAGTTTCTTTGCCTGGTCTGTGTTCTTCCTTATTCTCCATGCTCCAGCCACAATCATTTAACACAATGGGGATTATTTCCCTATTTGGGACAGGGGGAAAGGAGCAATCAGGGATTATGTGAGCGCCCTGACCCTCTTTCTGATGAGACTGGATTACTAACTGGGGGTAAAAAATTGATCCAACACATACTGCATAATTATATGTAGGGGGCAGTTCTGAGCATTTCAGGAAGGAGCTGAAAGCATCACTGGGATTCAATAGGGAGTCATGAGAAAGATAGATTCATAGATTCCAAGGCCAGAAGGGACCATTGTAATCATCTAGCTGATCTCCTGAATAACACAGTCCACGGAAATTCCCCAGAATAATTCCTCTAGAGCAGATCTTTTAGAAAAACAGCCAATCTTGATTTAAAAATTGTCACTGATGGAGAATCCACCATGACCCTTGGTAAATTGTTCCAATGATTAATTACTCTCACCATTAAAAAATTATACCTTATTTCCAGTCTGAATTTGTCTAGCTTCAACTTCCAGTCATTGGATCATGTTACACCTTTCTCTGCTTGACTGAAGAGCCCATTATCAAATATTTATTCCCCATGTAGGTAGTTATAGACTGACATCAAGTCACCCCTTAACCTTCCCTTTGTTAAGCTAAATAGATTGAGCTCCTTGAGTGTATCACTACAAGGCCTGTTTTCTAAATCTTTAATCATTCTCGTGGTTCTTTTCTGAACCCTCTCCAATGATCAACATCCTTCTTGACTTGTGGACCCAGAACTGGATACAGTATTCCAGCAGCAGTCACATATGTGCCAAATATAGAGGTAAAATAACATCTCTACTTTAACTCGAGACTCCCCTGTTTATACATCTCAGGTTCGCATTAGCCCTCTTGGCCACAGCATCACACGGGGAGCTCGTGTTCAGCTGTTTATCCACCACAACCCCCAACTCTTTTTCAGTCACTGCTTCCCAGGATAGAGTCCCCCCATCCTGTAAGTATGGCCTGCATTCTTTGTTCCTAGTTGTATACATTTACATTTAGCTGTATTAAAATATGTATTGTTTGCTTGCGCCCAGATGCAAGAAAAGAGAGCGAGAGGCAAGGGCTTGATGGAGGGGTGGGGGAGAGTGAAACAAATCATTTGATGCAGTCCCTAGGCAAAGCAACAAAGAGACTAGAGGATGGAGGAGTTTGCTTTAATTCACACTGACAAGCGATGGGATGCACTGAGAGAGAGGAAGCGGAGCCGGCTAGGGAGTGGAGGAGAAAATCAGAGATAGGAGAAACCCTGCATACAGAAAGCTGTACATTCTGACAGGAGTCTTAGTCCCACCCACTCCCCTTCACATAGGGTCATGCTCTTGCAAAGGCCTTTCGAATGTCTAAGGCCCCAGGAGCACCCTGTCCTAAGCCAGCTTTCTCTGATGTTTCAGGCCTCAGATCAGCACAACTGGCCTTCTTGATCAGCGCAGCAGAGAATTCTGAGGCCAGAAAACTTCCCAAAGCAAGAGAGCCTTTGATCAAAGGCTTGCGAGTGAGATCGGTGAACACTCTCAGCTAACAGCAGGGGTCTTTGCCCACAGAGAGCACCAGCCCCTGGGGCTGCAGCAGGAGGGCACAGCGAAGGAATTCTAACAGAGGTTACACACAATACTCACTCCACAGTAATGACTGAGTTCTACAGTACCTGCCCTCCGAGGATCCCAAAGCACCCTGCTGGCTCTACAGAGTACCGATCCGGAACGAACGCTTTGTAACTCAGAAATGCAGCCATTTCTGGGGTGAAGGCTGTTCCAGAGCATACACGAACATTACACAACAGGGCAGGAAGAGGGGAATCCCATACTCAATTGAAAATGAAATGTTATGGACAGAATGTAATGAGCAGAATGAAATGAGGCTAGAGAACACTGGGGCTAACTCCCTGGTAGGCCAAAAGGAAATGGGGGCATCCTGGGAAGTGGGCCAGTTGTATAGAAGCAGTCTTTCCCCAGTTCAGCGAGGGGAAATGGTTGTGACTCTCTCCTGCTCCTAGCAGAGGCAACTGGTGGGTTTCTTCAGCCAAAAAAGAAGGTCTGGGCAGGGAGGCCCAGGATCTGTTGGCCTAGCAAGGATCCTGGGAGGTAGCGGCTGAAAAAAACAGGGAAAGAGCTGGGTAGCTCAAGAAGAAGAAGGGGGAGAGAGTGTTGTTGTTTGGGAATGCCAGAGATGGCACAGGCTGCAGGGTATAAGTGCTAGGGGAGCAGCCCTGCCCTCAAAACAGGAGAGGTTGGGGAAGGGACAAGACTTGCTGGGCATCGCTATGAAAACAGGCAGACAGACAGACACACACACACACACGTGTACACACAAGGAAAGGACAGGAGCTTCTGAGTGCAAGACCCTGGGAGAGCCTGAGGGAGCTTTTGAAGAAACAGTGGAACGGGTCCAGGAAGAAACCGTAAAAAAGGCACCCAGCCAATGAACCCTAAGGAGGGGATTGTGCTTTGCCTGGAGAGGCAAGTCCTGAGGAGGGGAATTAAGGGCCTGTGGGGAAGCAGTGGAGGTAACCTTGTGGTAGGAGGGGTCAGGAGAGTCCTTGGCTAGGCTTGACACCTCCCCAGGGCTAGTGCCTTTGAACTTCCCACTGACTCTAAGGGTATGTGTACACTGCAATTAAAAACCTGCCGCTGGCCTGTGTCAGCTGGGGGGGGGCGGGAGGCTGTTTAATTGTAGCATAGATGTCTGGGCTTCGCCTGTAGCCTGGGTTCTAGGACCCTGTGAGGGGGGAGGGTCCCAGAGCTCACACTGCAGCCTGAGCCGGAACGGAATGTCTACACTGCAATTAAACAGCATTGCAACCTGAGCCCATCTGAGTCAGCTGGCATGGGCCAGGCGCAGGTGTCTAATTGCAGTGTAGACATACCCTAGGGCTCAGTACTGTCGCCAGGCACAGTTTGTCAGGTTCTCACAGAAGCATTTTGAGCCAGGGAAAAGACTAGGTTAAAGTTTTGGCTTTAGGTTGGACCTAGGGTGACCAGATAGCAAATGTGAAAAATCGGGACAAGGCGTGGGGAGTAATTGGTGCCTATATAAGAAAAAGCCCCAAATATCAGGACTGTCCCTATAAAATCAGGACATCTGGTCACCCTAGTTGGACCTCTTGTTTGGCCTTCCATTTGTCCACAAGGGGGTATGTGCATTTTGGCTTAGCTGGAGGGCTAAACTAACCAATAACAGGGAAACGGCCGCAACAGTTGCAGTCTCACAGCAAAAGGTCTGCAAAGTATCAGGCTGCAGGAATTTAGCAGAGAGCTGGCACTGCACCCCAGCCTCCTCCACACTGCTGTCTTCTCCAACAATGCTGTATAGAGCTCATTTAAAAGCAAGGACCCATGACTACTTTAGAGGGAGAAACAGCCCTAGAGTGAAAAAATGAAAACTCAGGGCTCTGTGCAGTGTGTGAAGTCCCTTTGACGTCAATGGAGCTGCATCAGGGCTGAATTTGACCCAGGCACAGAACACTAAGTAGTTAAGGATATCGTAGAAAGAAGGGGAAAGTGAGTCTGTATAATAGGAAAGGTGTAGAACTCAAAGAAAGCATCACTTTAAAATCTGGATTCGGTTCCAGCTCTCCCACACATTTCCTGTGTGACCTTGAGCAAGGCACTTCATTCTCCCTATGTCCCTGTTCCCCGTGTGGGGGGTGATAATAATTCCTTTCTCCCACTCTCTGTCTTGTCTGTTTAGGCCCCCATCCTGTGACCAGTGAAGCAGGTGCTCAATTTCACAGAGATCAATGTCATAACTCATGCGTGTAAAGATCAGCACATGTTTTTCAGGATTGGGGCCATAAACTGTAAACTCTTTGGGACTCATGGATGTATATAGAGCCTTGTACAATGGGGCCCTGCTCTCAGCTGGGGCCTCTGGGCATTATTATAATAAACATTAAAACAAAATCCCAACAGGCCCAGCTGTCCACTCAGATTCATGTGCACTTGCATCAAGGGGAGCTGTGTGCACAGAGATGTGATTAGGCCCCCTAATTGTTTTTCAGACTCTCCCAACTTGTCCCGCAACGACTCCAGAGAGCGTTCTCTGTTCACAGCTCCCCCTTAGGAAATACCCCATTGTCTGATCCAGAACAGACTCGATAGACCCAAGACTCTGTATGCTCCCTGATAAACTGGTCCTAAATTCTGTAGCCAGGCCCCTGGATTCTGTGGCAATCCAGCACAGCAGATTCTGCTGCAGGTTCAGATACATGTTTGCATTAAAGTTAATCTGGAAATGATTATTACACTCAGCATGATATTCTCCCTCTTATTTAATTAGCTATTGAATTTAATTAGTTTTGCACTGCCCTAAAATGTTTAATTTTTTAGCAGGCTGCAGATTTTTGTACTGGCAATGCATAAATGAATCCTAGATGTTCTCAAATTGGAAGGAGGAGGTTTTGGCAGCTTGGCAGGGGGCAGTTAGGACTGTAGGCTCCCTGGAAGGCGTGGGGAGCAGTTGGATAAAGATATCAGTTAGATGTTTCTGCTGAAATGATCCACTGATTGTTCCAGGTTGTCTGCAGCACGCACTGCCCTGCTTTACACTCAGTGCATATTTGGCCGGTTTTCTTTCCTCCTATAAGGCCTGGAGACTGAATCTATTTGAAACAAAGGCTTAAATCCTGGTGCAAGGGGTGGATTCTGCAAGGGATGCCACAGCTGCAGAATTGTAGAGTACAGAGTGTCTTGTCTCATTTAATCAACGTGACCCCGGAGCACAGGAGAGCACACCGATAAACAGTCTGGTCTTGGTGTCACACAAAGCAGTATGGGATAGCAGTTGGCAGACTGCCAATCTAGTGCGAAGGGGCAGTGTGTTCACATGAGCATTAGTCCACACTAACTCAATAAGTGATGAGCTTAATATACTGTCAAAGTGATTATGGAATAGGTGTTACCTAGCGAGTTAGTACACTCTGAAGCATGGCATGATGCATCGTGCGGATGGAGGTCCTTTGACTGCATACTAATTCAAGTTAATGCAGATGAACCCCTCTATGTAGACAACACCTAAATAAAACACTAATGGGTTAGTTAGTTAACTCTGATAAGCACCTTTCAGAGGAGAAAAGCATTAGCATCAGACACACTGGGGTGGATACTGCAGAAGCAGACACCTATGGTCTGGGGAACGGAGCACTGGACTGGCAATCAGGAGACCTCTTCTATTCCAAGCCCTGCACTGACCCGCTTGAGCTTTCTGTGCCTCTAATTCCCCACCTATAAAAGTGAAATACTGACACCTCCCCATCTGCATAAAGCCCTTTAAGTCTTTGGAAGAGAAGCAATTTGCAAATGCTGAATATTATTAGTAGCGAACGTCACTAGGAGTGAGCAGGAGGCAGAGGGACACAGAGATGAAGAATGTCAGGACAAGAAGAGCGAGAAAAGCAAATGAGAGAAACTGGTTAATGATTCATGGGCACCACCAGTTTGGAGATCATTCCACCTCACCTCATCATCGTGTGTCCACGTGAACAAGCAAAGGGGACAATTAGAAAGAGATTCCCTGGGGAAGCTGGAGTGAGGGGCTCCCCAGGCAGAATGCCATCTACAAGGAGCTGTAAGAGAGAATCATTAATGGCTGGCCAAAGAGGAACCAGGGTGAGTCTGGGATAAGCTCTCACAGTCTGGGTGTCACCGAGGGGTGTAACTCTTGTGTTGTCCCAGTGAGTCACTCCCACTGTGCCAGGTGCAGGATCTAAGGGGGGTGGGGATAGGAGTGGCTCACTGGGAGTAGGTATGCTGAGGTTTGTGCTGCTTTTGAGATACCAACATCAAGCCACATCCCAGACGGGGTGTGTTTAGATGCTAGCTGTGGTGACGATGGGCTGCAGGCTGAGCCTGTTCACAGTGGGCATGGAAATCCAGGGCTGGCTCTTCCCAGAGATTGCAGCCAGCTTCCCTTATAGGGGCACAGGGATCCAGCTCCATCTCTGCAACGGTAAATGAGAACATCTTCAGAGTGTGCTGCAATATTAACCCCTTGGGTGCCTCTCTGGGATTGGGAAAGGATTGTTATCTCCATTACACAGATGGATAAGGGCTTTGTGTCTTTGGCCTGGTCTACACTACGAGTTTAGGTCGAATTTAGCAGCGTTAAATTGAATTAACCCTGCACCCGTCCACACAACGAAGCCATTTACTTCGACATAAAGGCTCTTAAAATCGATTTCTGTACTCCTCCCCGACGAGGGGAGTAGCGCTGAAATCAACATCGCTGGTTCGAATTAGGGTTAGTGTAGATGCAATTTGATTATATTGGCCTCCAGGAGCTATCCCACAGTGCACCATTGTGACTGCTCTGGACAGCAATCTGAACTCGGATGCACTGGCCAGGTAGACAGGAAAAGCCCCGCGAACTTTTGAATTTCATTTCCTGTTTGCCCAGCGTGGAGAGCACAGGTGACCATGCAGAGCTCATCAGCACAGGTAACCATGCAGTCCGAGAATCGAAAAAGAGCACCAGCATGGACCGTACGGGAGGTACTGGATCTGATCGCTGAATGGGGAGACGATTCCGTGGTAGCAGAACTACGTTCCAAAAGACGAAATGCCAAAACATTTGAAAAAAACTCCAAGGGCATGATGGAGAGAGGCCACAATAGGGACTCACTACAGTGCCGCGTGAAAGTTAAGGAGCTCAGACAAGCCTACCAGAAAACCAAAGAAGCAAATGGACAGTCCAGGGCAGAGCCGCAGACATGCCGCTTCTACACTGAGCTGCATGGAATTCTAGGGGTGTCCGCCACCACTACCCCACCCCCGACTGTGGATTCTGATGAGGGGGTACTCTTAGCCATGCCTGAGGATTTTGCGGATGGGGAAGATGAGGAGGAGGAGGACGAGCTTGCGGAGAGCACACAGCACACCATTCTCCCCATCAGCCAGGATCTTTTTTTCAGCCTGACTGAAATAGCCTCCCAACCCTCCCAAGGCGGTATCCTGGACCATGAAGCCGAAGAAGGGACCTCTGGTGAGTGTACCTTTGTAAATATAAAACATGGTTTAAAAGCAAGCATTTTTTAATGATTAATTTGTCCTGAGGACTTGGGATGCATTCGCAGCCAGTACAGCTACTGGAAAAGTCTGTTAACGTGTCTGGGGATGGAGCGGAAATCCTCCAGGGACATCTCCATGAAGCTCTCCTAGAGGTACACCAAAAGCCTTTCCAGAAGGTTTCTGGGGAGGGCAGCCTTATTCCGTCCTCCATGGTAGGACACTTTACCACGCCATGCTAGTAGCAAGTAATCTAGTATCATTGCATGACAAAGCCTGGCAGCGTATGGTCCCAGTGTTTGCTGGCATTCAAACAACATCCATTCTTTATCTCGCTGTGTTATCCTCAGGAGAGTGATATTATTCATGGGAACCTGGTTGAAATACGGAAATTTAATTAAGGGGACAGAGGTGGCCGTTCCTACTGGGCTGTTTGCCTGTGGCTGAAAAGAAATCCTTCCCTGCAATTAGCCAAGCAGTCGGGGAGGGGGGGGAGCATTGGCGCTGAGCTGTTCACGTTTGGCTAGCAGGGATCTTCCCTGATACCGGCCCCACGGTGGAGGGAGGGGTAAAGCGATCATCCCAGAGAATTGGATGCGGGGGGGGGGGTGTTAGTTTGGTTTCTGCTGCTGCACGTTAACACGAAAACCGCAGCACTCAACGGGCTTTGCTTGGTATGGGAAAGGAGGGTGCTGCTTTTATGAAGGTTGCAGAAGCCGAAAGACAATGGCTTACCATGGCCGCATGCAAGCCGAATTCTGTTGCCTGGCCCTGCGTCTGTGATCTCTAACACCAAAGCTGCAGGCACTCAATGTTAAGATGCAAAATGCGACCTTGTACCGAAATCACATGTGCTATGTAATGTGAATAGTGTTGTTCACCGTGAAAGAGTATACCCGTTGTTCTGTAAAATGTATCTTTTTAAATACTTCTCTCCCTTTTTTCCCTCCCGCAGCTGCAAATTTTTCAAGCTTCCCTCCTCCATCCCGAAGGCTATCTCAGATAAGGCGGCGAAAAAAACGCACGCGCAATGAAATGTTCTCTGAGATCATGCAGTCAACCCGCAATGAAAGAGCTCATCTGAATGAGTGGAAGGACACAGTATCACAGTACAGGAAAGCGGTCAATGAACGTGAGGACAGGAGGGATGAACGTGAGGACAGGAGGGATGCTCGAGATGAGAGGTGGCGGCAGGAAGATCAGAGGACGCAGGATGCAACGCTGGGGCTACTGCAGGATCAAACAGACATGCTCCGGTGTTTGGTGGAGCTTCAGGAACGGCAGCAGGATCACAGAGTGCCACTGCAGCCCCTGTTTAACCGCCCTCCCTCCTCCCCAAGTTCCATAGCCTCCTCACCCAGACGCCCAAGAACACCGGGGGTGGGGGGAGGCTCCGTGCACCCTGCCACTCCACCCCGGTGGACAGCCCAAGCAACAGAAGGCTGTCATTCAACAAGTTTTGAAGTGGCCTTTTCCTTTCCTCCTCCCCTCCTCCCACACCCCACCCGGGCTACCTTGTCAGTTCTCTCCCTATTTTTATAATCAATTAATAAAGAATACATGGTTTTTAAATTATAGTGACTTTATTTCCTTTGAAAGCAAGCTGTGATCGAAGCGGGGAGGATGGGTGGCTTAGAGGGAATGAGTCAATCAAGGGGGTGGGTTTTCATCAAGGAGAAACAAACAGAACTGTCATACCGTAGCCTGGCCAGTCATGAAACTGGTTTTCAAAGCTTCTCTGATGCGCAGCACTTCCTGGTGTGCTCTTCTAATCGCCCTGGTGTCTGGCTGCGCGTAATCAGCGGCCAGGCGATTTGCCTCAACCTCCCACCCCGCCATAAACGTCTCCCCCTTACTCTCACAGAGATTGTGGAGCACACAGCAAGCAGCAATAACAATGGGAATATTGGTTTGGCTGAGGTCTGAGTGAGTCAGTAAAGTGCGCCAGCGACCCTTTAAACGTCCAAATGCACATTCTATCACCATTCTGCACTTGCTCAGCCTATAGTTGAACAGCTCCTGACTACTGTCTAGGCTGCCTGTGTATGGCTTTATGAGCCATAGCATTAAGGGGTAGGCTGGGTTCCCAAGGATAACTATAGGCATGTCAACATCCCCAACAGTTATTTTCTGGTCTGGGAAGTAAATCCCTTGCTGCAGCTGTTTAAACAGACTAGTGTTCCTGAAGATGCGAGCGTCATGAACCCTTCCCGGCCAGCCCACGTTGATGTTGGTGAAATGTCCCTTGTGATCCACAAGTACTTGCAGCACCATTGAAAAGTACCCCTTGCGGTTTATGTACTGGGTACCCTGGTGCTCCAGTGCCAAGATAGGGATATGGGTTCCATCTATCGCCCCACCACAGTTAGGGAATCCCATTGCAGCAAAGCCATCTACTATGTCCTGCACATTTGCCAGAGTCACTACCTTTGGTAGCAGCAGCTCAGTGATTGCTTTGGCTGCTTGCATCACAGCAGCCCCCACAGTAGATTTGCCCACTCCAAATTGATTCCCGACTGACCGGTAGCTGTCTGGCGTTGCAAGCTTCCACAGGGCTATCGCCACTCGCTTCTCAACTGTGAGGGCTGCTCTCATCTTGGTATTCTGGCGCTTCAGGGCAGGGGAAAACAAGTCACAAAGTTCCATGAAAGTGCCCTTACGCATGCGAAAGTTTCGCAGCCACTGGGAATCGTCCCAGACCTGCAACACTATGCGGTCCCACCAGTCTGTGCTTGTTTCCCGGGCCCAGAATCGGCGTTCCATGGCATGAACCTGCCCCATTAACACCATGATCTCCAAAGCGCCGGGGCCCATGGTTTGAGAGAATTCTGTGTCCATGTCCTCATCACTCTTGTCGCCGCGCTGCCATCGCCGCCTCCTCCTCGCCTGATTTTGCAGGTTCTGGTTCAGCATAAACTGCACGATAATGCGCGAGGTGTTTACAATGTTCATGACTGCTGCGTTGAGCTGAGCGGGTTCCATGCTTGCCGTGGTATGGCGTCTGCACAGGTAACCCAGGAAAAAAGGTGCGAAACGGTTGTCTGCCGTTGCTTTCACGGAGGGAGGGAGGGAGAGGGGGGCCTGACGACATGTACTCAGAACCACCCGCAACAATGTTTTTTGCCCTATCAGGCATTGGGATCTCAACCCAGAATTCCAATGGGCGGGGCAGACTGTGGGAACTATGGGATAGCTATGGGATAGCTACCCACAGTGCAACACTCCGGAAGTCGACGCTAGCCTCGGTACTATGGACGCACACCGCCGAATTAATGTGCTTAGTGTGGCCGCATGCACTCGACTTTATACAATCTGTTGCCAAAAATCGAATTCTGTAAAACCGGAGTAATCCTGTAGTGTAGACCCTGTGCCCATTGAAAGAAGGAAGGGCAGCAATGGGACTAAAACATAGATTCTCCTGGTTACTAACACTGTGGTCAGTCAGTCCATTGAACCACATGACTCACCCTTTGAGGAGGACTGCTCCTGTTGGCTGTGCCAAGAGGGCACAAAAATAGAGTGGGCCTTTCCTGCTGGGCTTCACTCTGAGGAAGTGTCAATTTTTTCTAAGCTATAACAGACACAACCGAGATGCTGGATCATGGCATTGGGGTGGAAAAGACCACATGAGCACTGGTGGCCCTGATCTCCTTTCCTCTGTCCTCTCCTACCAGAGCTATGACTGAGAGTTCCTTCTGATAAGGTGTCTGGCTTACTCCTCCCAAATCCCACCCCCACCCAGCTGGGTTGTGTTAAAGACACCCAACCACTACCACCCCCACCATCCTCTTCCTGGACAAACAGCTTAACATGCAGGGAAGAGCTCAACAGCTAGCAGAGAGCAGGGAACCCTTTCCTGCTGCTTCTCCAATCCCAGCTCAGCTGAGGGAGCAGAGGTGGTCTATGGTTCCTCCCCCTTGTCAAGGTGAAACTGCCCATTAAGTTCAGGAAAGTGGAGAGTGGTGGGATGTTATCTTTGGTGATTGAAATATGTTGTGGTATCTTCCAGGAGAAAGAAAGAGAGTTGATGACCTGCCTGCCATTCCTGCTATTTACATGTAAGTTAATGAAGGGGCTCTGAAGAGCAGATAGTCAGTCTAATAGTTACCCAGGTGGAGAAGGACTGGCCTAGTCTCTATTAACAACTAACAGAGCTGGTTGGACAAAGCTAAAAAGGAAACCCTAGGGCCATCCCTCACCTCTGACTTGTGTGTTGTTGTCCTGACTGCATGTTTGCTAATGCTTTTTCTTGCCTGATCTTAAAACTCCCAAATGATAAGGTGTTCATAACCCCTTGCGGGCTCTTCCACAGCCTAGTAGAACTGTTTTAGAAAGCTCTCCCCCTGGTTTCCAGCCAACCAAATGAATGGCTGTGTTTGGGATTATTTTTTCATTTGGATGTTTAATTGTGCACTTTCCCCCTGACCTTATGCCTCTGTTTCTGATCTCTGAAGGTCCCTTGGTATTATTTCTCTGTCCTCACTAATGTCTGCAGCTCGTCTGAATTCAACAGCCTCTGTAAATGTCATTAACACACTGCTTATACCCTCCTTCTGCTCACTAACAGAGATGGGATGCAGTTTCAAACCCCATCCAGTTTGCTATTTATTCCCATTATCCTTTGTTCAGGGCTCCTTAGACAGTCATCAGTGCATGTGGTCATGGTGATCTCCAAACTTGAATGAATTCTGAGTAAGGAACAGGCTCACGGGCCAGATGACTATGGCGGGGCGGGGGGAGAATCAAGTTATAACGTCCCAACTGTATTATAGCATAATAATACCTAGCTCTTATACGTAGAGCCCTTCAAAACCATTTTTGCAGATCGAATGCGGATCCAAATTTTGTATCCATTAGGGCTCTACTTATACAGCACTTTTCAACCCTAGATCTCACAGCATTTTACAAAGGAGTTCAAAATCCCCATCCCCATTTTACAGATGGGGAAACTGAGGCACAGAGGCAATGTGACTTGCCCAAGATGACCCAGCAGGTCAGTGGCAGAGCTGGGAATAGAACTGAGTTACAAACCTGCACAGATTACTGTAAAGTGATTGTATTCTTGTTTGGCTGGATCCCTGTTTTCAGCCTGGAGTGCAGGGCTGGGTTTTCTAGCAGTCCTTCGCAGCACCAGGGAAAGACAAGTGAAATGCATTGGCAGAGTTGTTTGTGTTAGGAGACCCCCAGGTTTGGGTTACAAAGCAGCGCTGCAGGTCAACACTGAGGTCAACAGGGAAAGCTGTGGGGGGCAGGGAGAAATCAGGACTGGAGTAGCAGTGGGTGCTGCAGATTGGAAGGTTCCACACACACCCCTGCACTTGTCCTCTAGCTCTGGCCAGCTGAATTCAGCCCTATCACCTCCTTGCTTTCATGAACACTTGATTAAGAAAAGCAGGGAGTTTGGATGTTACATCCCTGTTGAAAGCAACAGGTGCCCCAAATCTGGGGGATACAAAATGGTTGTGCAGACGCAACTAGTGCCTGAGCAGCATGGAAAATTCATACACTCCTAAGAACGTCAATAATAAAAGATCAGCTTGGTGAAACAAGAAAACATTGGAGCTGGACAGAGGAGACCATGTCACTGAGACACAGCAGGGTTTAATTTAAGTAGAGTAAGACTGATTGCCACAAAACCAACTTTCCAATATATTTGGTGCAGTCCCTCTTCAAAGCCCAGCCTCGTCTACAAACAGGTTTAACATTCTGATATCTCTGCTCCCAGCTGCTCATTGTAATTAAAATCAGTTTGCTCTTTCACTTTGGTCATTTGTTCTGATTAACCTTTGGAAAACTGGCTTGAATTTGACATTAGGTACAGAGGGGAGATAGAGCAGGTTTTGCAGGAAAGATCAGAAGCTGGGTGGGGAGGGCGTGTCAGCATTGTGTTGTTATGGAGGGCTGGCTGAGGAATCCAGGCTGGCCTGGCTCTGAGAGGGGGTGGAGGTGGTTACAGGGGGGTTAACACAGGAAGTGAGGATGGGACACTTGGCAGGGGAATTAGGCAGCTGCTGACTTATTTGGGTGGGGAGGAGGGTTAGGCAGCGTGCATTTAAGGGGCCGGAGATGTAGTCATCTGGCATGTTCCAAGAATTAAAGGGGCAGTTGCTGGTTTTGCAGAGTTTGAACAAGCCCTGAAAATTCAGCCAATATCATTTGAGGGTCCGGGTGGCCTGGAGCATGTGTGGGCAGGCAAGAAGATGAACTCTCTCCCCCATCTTCCTCTTGGTGAAAGGTGCTGGCTAGAGACTAGGGTGACCAAACAGCAAATGTGAAAAAATCGAGACAGGGGGTAATAGAAGCCTATATAAGAAAAAGACCCCAAAATCAGGACTGTCCCTATAAAAATGGGACATCTGCTCACCCTACAAGAGACTGAAGTCCCCTGTGTGTTCCCATAAGGGATCATGCACAGGCAGCAACTTCACAAGCTCTCTCACACCCTGCAAGAAGGTGCCTCTGCACAGCTCCGGGAATGGGAGGCACTATCTTTAGGGGAAGAGAGGAGTTAAACCTCCATGGCCCACTTCTTCCTTGCCACCTTTGCTGGTACTGCCATCAAGCAGGGAGGAGGGTGTTAGCACCACAGTAACAAAGTTTTTATTAGATGAGCACGTCATGTAGGAACTGGACTGGGACGTCTCTCACCCAGCTGGTGATAGGGTTGCCAACTTTCTAATTACAGAAAACCAAACACCTTTGCTCTGTCCCCTTCCCTGCCCCTTCCCTGAGGCCTCGCCTATCTCCCACCCCTGCTCACTCCATCCCCCCTCCCTCCATCACTTGCTCTCCCCCACACTCGCTCATTTTCACTGCGCTGGGGTTGGGGTGCTGGAGGGGATGAGGGCTCTGACTGGGGGTATGGGCTCTGGGGTGGGGCTGGGGGATGAGGAGTTTGGGGTGCGGGAGGGGACTCTGGGCTGGGGCAGAGGGTTGGGGTGCGGGAGCGGGTGAAGGGCTCTGGCTGGAGGTACAGGCTCTGGGCCTGGGATGAGGGGTTTTGGGTATGAGAGAGGGCTCAGGGCTGATGGTTGGAGTACAGGGGGAAGGGGGGAGTGCTGGGGGAAGGGAGGCTGAGGGCTCTGGCTGGGGTTGCAGGCTCTGGGGTGGGGCCAGGGATGAGAGGTTTGGGGTGTGGGAGGGAGATGCAGGGTGGGGTCGATGGATTTGGAGTGTGGGAGGGGGCTCTGGGCTGGGACAGGGGTTTGGGATGCAGGGGGGGTGAAGGCTCTGGCTGGGGGGTACAGGCTCTGGGGTGGGGCTGGGGATGAGGGGCTTGGGGTGCAGGAGGGGGCTCAGGCTGGGGCAGAGGGTTGGGGTTCAAGAGGAGTTTGGGGTGTTGGCTTCAGGCAGCGCTTACGTCAGGTGGCTCCCAGAAGCAGCCGTCATGTCCGCCTTATAGGCGGAGGGGCCAGGGAACTCTGCGTGTTGCCCTCGCCGGCAGGCGCCACCTCCGCAGCTCCCATTGGCCGCAGTTTCCGGCCAATGGGAGCTGTGGAGCTGGTGCTTGGGGCAGGGCCCATGGCCACCCCTGCACCTAGGAGCTGGACATGCTGGCTACTTCCAGGAGCTGTGCGAAGGCAGGGCAGGCAGAGAGCCTGCCTTAGCCCCCCTGTGCCGCCAACCAGATTTTTAGTGGCTAGGTCAGTGGTACTGTCTGGAGGCACCAGGGTCCCTTTTTGACCAGGTGTTCCGGTCGAAAACCGGACACCTGGCAACCCTAGCTGGTGGAAGTACAGGCTAATGATCACAGCAGGCAACTGGGAAGTAGTTTCCTAGGTTTTATTCCCAGCTCTACCACATTATTATCTGTATTATGGTAACACCTAGAGCAGTGGTTCTCAACCAGGGGCAGGCGTACCCCTGGGGGTATGCAGAGATCTTCCAGGGGGTATATCAACTCATCTAGATATTTGACTACCTTTACAACAGGCTACATAAAAAGCACTAGCAAAGTCAGTACAAACTAAAATTTCATACAGATGATGACTTGTTTATACTGCTCTATCGACTATACACTGAAATGTAAGCAGGGCCGTCCCTAGGGGGGGTGCAGAGCCCGGGACATAGGCGCCGAGTTTCTATCTGCTGAGGGGGTGCTCCCCCCCCGGCTCTGCCCAGGTCCTGCCCCCACTCCACCCCTTCCCCAAGGCCCCACCCAGTTCTGCCCCCTCCCCTGAGCGCGCTGCGCCCTCGCTCCTCTCCCCCTCCCTCCAGCACCTCCAGACGCTGCAAAACAGCTGATTGGCGGTAGGTGCTGGGAAGGAGGGAGACGCACTGATTGGTGGGGCCTGCCGGCAGGCAGGAGGTGCTGGGGGGAGATTGTTAGGGAGGCTCGGCTCCTCCTTGCCCCCGCCTCACCTTCCCGCCCGCTTCCTCACAAAGTGTGGGGCCCCTTGAAGTGCGGGGCCCATGGCGGTTGCACCGATTCGCCCTACCCTAGGGATGGCTCTGAATGTAAGTACAATATTTATATTCCAATTGATTTTATGTTATCATTATATGGTAAACACGAGGAAGTGAGCCATTTTTAAGTAATAGTGGCTGTGACACTTTTGTATTTTTGTCTGATTTTTGTACAAGCAGTTTTTAAGTGAGGTGAAACTTGGGGTTTGCAAGACAAATCAGACTCCTGAAAGGGGTACAGTCGTCTGGAAAGGTTGAGAGCTACTGGCCTAGAGCCCCAGATGAGATCCATACTCCATTAGTTTGTACTGCGGGGTCTGTGGCAAGAGCCCTGAACCCAAACTGCTTACAATCGAAATAGACAAGATGAAGGAAGATTCCCATTTTACAGCTGGGCCGGGGAGCCAGGACACAGAATGGCAGTGCCTTGCCCCAGGCTATACCAGCAGTCTGCGAGCTGAACTCAGATCTTCTGGGGCCTAGTTCAGCATTGTAACCACAAGACCAACCTTTTTAATAGCTCTTTCTCTCCTCTATTGACTTACTGTGACCATGGGCAAGCCACGCTCTCTCTCTGCCTCCGCTTACTGCCTATAAATGGGGGTAGCATTGCCCTATCATATGTGTTTGAGAGGTGCCCGCTTCAGTAAGGACTGTAAAGTGCTTTGCTTTGAGATCCCTGGATGGAAAGTACTATAAAAATTCAATATTGCTAGTTTGCACAGAGACAAAGCTTTGTCTACATGAGAAAGTTATACTGCATAAGTGAAGGGGTGGATATAAACCTAGGTCGTTATACCGGTATCACTCCCGATGGGAACACTCAGTCCAACATAAGTGCCTTTCTTGGCTATCAGCCTAAAACTTAGGGATTCCCCCTTGTCTAGCATCTTGGCAGAGCAAAGCTGGTATTTCTTGTTGGGCTGTGATGAAGAGGACCTGCCATGTTGTTAAATAGCCGAGAGCACCACAGCTGCTGCCCACTCACTGGGAGGGAGACAAGGATCTAGCCCCAGGTTCCCATTTGTGTACCCGCTCCAGCTGATCACAGGAATCCTGCTGGCTGTTGCCAGGGCCAGTGTGATTGTAGACTGCAGAAATATGCCTTGTCAGCCCCACCTTGCTATTGTACAAGTGCTCAGTCATTTGAATAAATTGCAGGCCTCGGAACATGTCCAAGGGGAGCCAGCAGTGTGTCTGGTGGGGGGATGGCATAAATGTCTGCATCTAATCAAAAAGAACAAGCACACCAAGGAAAAGAGGGACTTGTATTTATTCTGGGAGAATAGGGTGACCAGATATCCCGATTTTATAGGGACAGTCCCGATTTTGGGGTCTTTTTCTTATATAGGCTCCTATTACCCCCCCACCCCCATCCCGATTTTTCACACTTGCTGTCTGGTCACCCTATGGGAGAAGTTCAAGAGTGACCCAGCCTCTGCAGGGGAAAGGATAGCTGCACTGCTCCACCAAGGGCAGGGGAGTAGCAAAGGTTTGTGTGGGGTGGATTTTAATGTTCATGAAAGGAAAGTCCAATAGCTATGGACTAGAAGCAGGAATAATGCAAGCTTAACTCTGGTACTCTCTGCTGATGCATCTCAGTTCTGTTCTGAACCTCCCTGTGCATGTGCATGTGCGTGTGCACACACCAGGTTTTTGTATAGCTGTTCACAACCCTAGTTCTATTTCCTGCTTGGTTCCAGTTAATTTCGATCCCAGCAATGAGTATGAGTAGTCCCAATTGCTCTATGCATTCTGCATGGCTTTGCACTGATCTACATTATTACCTACTGTCGCCTAGCTCCGTCAGGTCCTTGTGGTGGAGTTCCTCAGTCTTCTCTAGCCTTGAATAACCTAATTAATTTTGTGTCCTCTGCAAATGTTGCCCCCTCACCTTTTTGGGGATCACTGATATATTGTTATGCTGAAAGGTGCTAATGGCTGCCAGCAGGTGGGTATTGGGATCCAAGACCCATTCATAGGCCTCCTTAAGCCAATGTCAACAGAAGCAGCAACAAAGCCCTTTTATATAGTAAAAATAGCTGGAGGCTTTGGGGCTACAACCTGGGGAGCTAGGCTGCATGGCAGGTCAAGTGCATGGCCTGAGGGGTGGTCCTGGTTGCAAACGCAGGGACTAGAATATGGGTTGCAGGCTGCGAGTGTTGGAGGCAAAACGCTGGGTGAAGCTGATATGAGCGTGATCCTGAGAGGAAGCAGGAAGACCAGGCTTCTTGGGTACAGAGCCTGTTGGAGGATTAGGTTTGGGGATTTCTGAGCAATGAAATTGTCTGTTGTTGTTTGCTTCCACTATGTTGAGGGAAATAGGACTTTGTGTACATATTTTTGTAACCAAGAATATACAGTAACTCCTCACTTAAAGTCGTCCCGGTTAACGTTGTTTCATTGCTGATCAATTAGGGAACATGCTCGTTTAAAGTTGTGTAATGCTCCCTTCTAATGTCGTTTGGCAGCCGCCTGCTTTGTCCACTGCTTGCAGGAAGAGCAGCCTGTTGCAGTTAGCTGGTGGGGGCTTGGAACCAGGGTGGACTGGCAGCCCCCCTATCAGCTCCCCGCTCCCCTAAGTTCCCTGTGCTGCAGCTGCCCAGCAGGCTATCAATCGGCAGTTCAGCTGCCCCTCCCCCCACTGCCATGTGCTGCTCCTGCCCTCTGCCTTGGAGCTGCTCCCAGAGACTCCTGCTTGCTGTGCAGGGGGCTGTCAGGGTGTCCCACGCCCCCCTGCTCCTGCACCCGCTTACCCCTTCTCCATATAGAGCAGGGAGGGGACATGGATGGAGAGAGATTGGGGCAGCAGCTGCTGTCTCAACTTCCTGATCCACTTAAAAAGACAATGCACTTAAGAGTGGGTCAGCTTACTTAAAGGGGCAGTGTGCATCTCTCTCTCCCACACACAAGGTGTGTGTCTGTCTCTGTCTGCTATGCTGTCTCCCCTCCCTCGTGTTCGTGCTGCCTTGTGTGAGAGGCTACATTAACAATAATGTGTTAACCCTTGAGGGCTCAGCTGAGTGCTAGTTCATCATTTAGCAGCAAGGCATTCCCTGGGAAATATCCTTCCTTCTTCCACCCTCTAACTTCACCACCTCAACCAAGCTTCACAATCATCATAGCTGTGAACAGTATTAAATTGTTTGTTTAAAACATATACTGTGTGTATATCTATATAATATATAGTTTTTTGTCTGGTGAAAATTTTTTTCCTGGAACCTAACCCCCTCCCCCCCCC
>NW_020664598.1:3513379-3660442 GCF_002925995.2 Terrapene triunguis | reverse complement strand
CCCCCTCCCCCCCCCCGTTTACATGAATTCATATGGGGAAATTGGATTCGCTTAACATCGTTTCGCTTAACATCGTTTCGCTTAAAGTCACATTTTTCAGGAACATAACAACGTTAAGCGAGGAGTTACTGTACCTGACACATAACGGATTTCCCATCCTAAAAGAAAAAATCCTGCAAGGGCCTGAATACTGGCTAACCGCTTGGGCCAAAGGGGAAATCCTATTTAAATACTGAAGCTCTGGGACATCCTATTGTTAGCCGCAAACCACAATGAAAATTGTCCGTAAGTTCCTAGCCTTTATTTTCTGTCTCTTAACCAGTTCCTGATCCATGATCATGGTTTGTATCTCAATTGCCTACTTTATTTTCTTAATAACCTCATGTTACGGACTCTCTCAGAAGCTTTCAGACAAATCCAAATAAACTCTTTATTTGCCAGTTCTCCTTTATCCGCTTGCTAATCAAACTCTGGCTCCTCACTGATTCACCAGTGGGCTCAGAGCTGCCAAGGCTGCTTTCCCACGCTGGCCTGGCTCTATGAAGAGAAATGATGCTTGTTCTGCACGGATCTTTCTGTAGCAAGGATAAAAGATCAGACGCAAGTACTGAGTGAGCAGACAGAGGTAGATGAAAGGGGGGGGGCAGCTGGAGATGTTTCCTGGGTCTTTTTGGCAACAAGGATAATTACTAGGATTTGGAGATACGAGGAAGCTAGTAAAGGGAGATGGAGGATGGGAGTAATATAGTTTTCTCTCCTGAAGAGAAAATTGTCTTGATGCTCTAGAGTTTAATTATTTCAGAAGCTGAAGAGCTAGGAATTTCTGCTTGGGTATGTGCCTGCACATGCTGGAGTGTATGTTTCCCATTAATTTGTAATCCTACATGGGGAGCAGCTGCTTTGGAGTAAGTCCTTTTGTTCTTTGGCATCTATATAATTTCTCCATAGTATTTGTACGTAGTCACGGATGTGCTCCAGCGCCTCAGTGCAATGCAGCCACATATTGGCCGTGTACATTGGATGTGCCTTGACAAACCCATCCCTCAAACTGGCTGGCACTATCCATGAGGTTCTATGGCTTGTGTCCCATGCACATTGGCACGGCCTTCAGTGCCAAGGCCAGTCCCCAAGGCTGGGTGCTGCATGTTCAGTCGCTGTGGAATTCACTCCTTGCTGCAGAATCTAAGCTGAAATTGAAAAATGTCTTAAGTCTCATGGTTGCGAGGAAAAGCTTAAAAATTGGAATGGTACGTAACATGCTGCCTGCCTGAGTGTGCAGCCGGCCTGGTCCGATAGCTCTGAGTGGTGTCAACTGTGCCATTCGTTAATTCTGAAACCTGCTGATGACAATTTGTGTGAGACCAACGTGAAGCTGAATTCAATATCAAAATAAACAGCACAGGGGAGATTGTATTGACTGGATTATTCATGTTCATCTTTAATTCAGTAAAAACCTACATTTGTAAAATGTACCTGAAGCTGCCACAGAAGAGTGCTACATAAACCTGCAGTAGAGCACATGGGGCCTTCCACCAAGGGAAAGCTCTAGGATCTTGTTAGATGATGCATAACAGGCACCGTGGGCAGGACAGCTAAAGGAAATCAGGTACCGCAGACACAGTGAAGCATGATGAAGATACAATTTCTACATTCATAGCCACCCCTTCACTCTTATAGTAAACTAGAGCAACTGGGAAATTGGCTTCAGATGAGGACTGCCGAACTGAGCGGGATGGTAGGTTTGACTGTTTCCAGCCCAGGATGCTGGATATCTGTGCATGGCTGGATGACAGAAATGTGCTGCTCTCTGGCCAGAGGGAAACAGCCCTGTGGAATGTCACTGTGAGCCCTGGTGCCAGCTTGGTCTGTGGGTATGTCTCATCCCACTGGACTGGCGGTAGAAAAGCAGAACTGCGAAGGGCAACTTGTACCATGTGATCGGTCTGCTCACCATTTAAAAAGGATCTAATTCCCCTAAGGTATTTTATCTGCAACCAAGTGCTCTTACTAACCAGCAGCAGTGGCAATTTCCCCCCAAACCCCATCATTCATACAGCTGATGGCCCAGCTAGTGGGTTGATGAGGGAGAAATCTAAAAAGCTGCCCTCTGAGAGAGGTAGACATTAGTGGGTAGTTGCAGGGGCTCAGAGCAGGCAACCACCATCAACAACACCCAGACATCACCCTTTATGACTCCAACCCTGTTTAGGGAGGAGGTGTTGTAAAAGCTCAGCAGCTAACCTCACACTGTGGGGCCATGACACACTGCATGCAGCAACTTCTTGTGCTCCTAGCCAAGAGAGCTCTGATCTAAGATGTGAACTGCAACAAAAGCAAACCGCAGTTCTAGCTTCAATACAAGCATCACCGACAGCAACTGTGGCATTAAAGACAACCCTAGCTGCTCTTTCTTTAGCTATTTTAATAGTCCCTTCTGTCTCACTTGTGGGATGCTCTTTCCCCTGTAATCTTTAGAATCTAGCCAATACCAGTCTGAGCCCCAGCACGTTGTCACATTCTTCATTTGGCAAACCGTGATGATTTTACCATGTTTTCTCCCCTCCTGCTGCACGCCAATGCTTGCTCTCAGACCAGTTGTGGTCAGACAGCATTGCTTTCCTCTCTGCAGAGTGCATGATAGCTTCTGGCCTGGAGCCCTACAACACACTGTGATGTGTAGGTTCTACAGCAAATTCATGTATTTATGGTTTGGATTCATCAGCAATGGGATTTAAGATCAGATGGTGAATCAGCAGCAGGGTCCAGGGGTCTGCAAAGAGGCCAGCGTTTGTGCTCAAGGCAACTCGACATTGTCATCTTTAATTCAAGCACTGCTTTTTAAGAGAAGTTGTTACGAGGTCCAGTGTCAGGCCCCAGGCACAGGAGATAGACAGAGGGAGAGATGTGAGTCCTGAGACGAAAGAACTGGTGGAGGACTCCAAAAAAGCTGACAGTATTTTTAATGAATGTAAAATGTAGGAGTTCAGATTGTCGTCCACCCCCTTTGTGTGTCTTTTAGCCAGCATGTCAGAACAACATCTTAATATTCACAGTGACAGCTCCAGCAAAATCAAAACACAAAGTCAGTCCCAGACTTCCCTTCCCAGAAGAGCTTACAGACCACTCTAAGCCGCATGCATCAGGGTGAAATCGAAGCTTTGGATATATGCGTCTAGTCAGTCTCCTCTCAGACAAGGGATACACCTGTTACTAAACAGCATCCAATCCTATTGTCCTCTGGGTCTAAAAAAACAACTTGGAATGTTCATGATTCAGGGAAAGTACTGGCTGCTCTTGAGAATCAGTACCTTAAACAGAATCCACCCAGCTCTTATGCATGACCACACCCAACAGATGGCGAAGAACATGCTGTTCTGTGGCAACTCCCTGCATCCTTTCCATGCTCCCCGTTTCAGGCCTCTTGTGGGCATCACAACTCATCCAGTCCATTGAACTTACTTAAGATCCCTTCCCCTCAAATGAATTTAGTGCTGATAAAATGTGTCCGATTGATAGGCCTTCAGACTGGCATTTATTTTAGCCCCAGGATTAGTGATACGTGGGCAGCAACAACATAAGTTTGCCCCCATCCTAGCAACATGGCTCAGGTCTAAGTTACAGGTCAGCCACATTGAGGTGGAAAGATGAGCTGTTCTAATGGCTCAAATCAAGGCCTGATCTCCTGGCTGAGACTGCTAATAAAAGGGAAGATTGAAGTCAGCCATGGTGCTGTCTTGTGAGACATAGATATCTGTCCCCTTGGAACTGGACTAGGAGTGGGTGTGTCCCCCCCAACTCTGTAACTGGGCAGCCATAATTTGGTAACAACTTTATCTATATATTTATTTTTAACAAACCCATTGCTGTGGTCTCTGAGCACAAAGTTTTAGTGATTCCTTGAGGTGGGATCACATTGGAAGCAGCAACCTTGTGGTGAAAAGCTTTGTATCCCAGTCCCACACTGAGACTCTTTCCCCTTTGACAGCAGGCCCCCGTGGGAGTTGAGGGTGAAGGCCCAGACTCTGATTTATTTTTTTCCCCTCTTCCTGGTTCCACCTACTCCAACCAATGCTCAGTGAGCTCTGCTGAATTTCCATCTTCATTTCCCGTGAGTGCAGGAAGTCAGTCTCTCCCGCCATTTGAACAAGTCTACTCACCCTGTGCAACTAGATACTGTGACCATGTACAATGGTGCCTAGTACAAGCAGATCTGTACACAAAGGCGTGTCTGAGAGCTGTCCCTGCCTGAATGCACCTGGGTGCGGCTGGTGGCCAGGGGCACGCTGGTAAGTGCCAACCACTCTGAGCTTGGGATGCTTTGAGGAAGGCTGCGTGTTCAAAAGAGGGACATGCCACACAAGGCCAGCACATTCATTAAACCATCCCATCTAGAGCAGGATGATAAGAGGGGCCCTTTGCTCCAAAAGTCAGGAGCTCCAGCATTCAATTGTCCTCCTAGGTGCCTCAGAAGAAGGTGATGATGGCAGCACTGGAGGGGATAGTCTGAGAGTTGAGTGCTACACTGGGGAGAGGGTCCAGCAGGAACAGGGTATCTGGCAGTGGCAGCAATGTTTATAATCTAGGCGATGCGCTCCAGCTGCCCCTCCCCTGGGGCCTCTCCTGTTGACCAGGGGAATGATCTGAAATCCCGTTACCTCTTCTCCATCTTCTGCATCTGTAGACTGAGTGAGGTGAAGCTGGCCAGGAGGTCAGTGACCTCATCCACCTGCCGTAGAAACAATGCAGTTTGTTATCATAAGACAAGCAGAGGCTGCAAAGGAAGGAAGACTGAGCTTAATGTGGGATGTACCTCTTCCTTGCCTGGAAGGGCCCATGTGTGTAGATGAGTGTGGAAATTCAATGTTCTCAGTCCATCTGGTCTTTGACCTCTCTGCTGAGTCTGCCGTTAAGGGTACCCTGGGCACTGGCAATGCCTTCTGTGTTGTGAATATCTACCCACCAGAATACAGACATTCTTTTCACTACCCACTCCCACCAAATGAGTTACTACAACACCTAGCTACCGTGAATCTTTCCGTCATTACATCTGGGCTCTAATGTGAACCAGTGACATGGAGGGGAATGTGTCTGTATCCTGGTCCCAGTCTTGGATGTTACCCTGCTGAAGCTGTCTATTCTCTCTTGGATGTATGTGTGAAGCCAGCAACGCAGTATGGGAGTCACTCTGGCTGCCCCTCACCTGCTCCTTAGTACTGGTCATCTGTAACCTGGAGCAGAGATCATCCAACTGCTCCCGCTGCTCATGCTGCCCAAGGCGCTCCAGGTATTCCCGCAACATCTGGATAATCTGAAAGAGGCAGTGTGGTGAGATGCAAGAGCAGGACAGCTGTAACCAAGGCAGGGCACTGGTGGTACAAGGACAGAGGGACAACCGCAGCAGGCAAGCTATTAGCAGTACTGCCACAAGCACAGTGTCACTTCTGAGGTCTGGAGGTAGGCACCCACACAGGAGATCAGAGCCATGCTCCAAAACAGCTGGACAGAGCCATGCTCCAAAACAGCTGGACAGTGCCATTTGTAGAGGCGCAGTCCAATGTGTCACCAGAAGACAGGCCATATATTAATCAGATGCTGAGTTTTTTCAGAGGGGCTGGTCATTCAATTGATTCCTATCCATGGCTATTAGAACATAGTGATGAGACCAAAAGACCAAAGTCCTCAAAGGACCAGCCTCACAATCAGTAGTTCCCTGGGTAAAAAATTCTTATTGCTTTCTCCCCCTCAGGTCTGCGTTACTCAAATCTCCTCCCTTTCCTCTCCTCTGTTCCCTGACTTGTGAACCTGGACAGGTGGGGGTTCAGGGCCTGCCAACCAGTACTCCAGGAAAGTGCATGGCTGTTCCTATTAGTAGCTAGCCTCGCCTAATGCTTGCACTGGGAGAACATAAGGGGATTTCTAAGGGGTCCCTCCTATAGCCATTTCTTAGTTCTCACTAACTGCCATTCAGTGCATTCTAGGACCCACAAGCCCTGGAGAGATCCTGCAACAATTCCAAGTGGTGTTTAGGGAGATGCTCTCCAGAGGCAGAGAGAGGTGGGTTATCAGAGTCTGGGAGGGAGAAGGTCAGGAGTCCTGGAATTGCCAGCACGCTGGAGCAGCTGAGGTACTCAAGCGAGGCACTTAAAGCAGTTACTAAACCCCAAGAGTCCTACAGAGTGCACTGAAGAAAGGCAGTGCTTGGAGAGCAGATGCACACAGTATCAGGGAGCATGAACGTTTCTCACCTGCTTCACTTCAAGGCGCACGGCCTCCAGGCTCTGAGAGAGCCCTTCCTGCAGGATGTTCAGCTTGGACTTGGCGAGGTGCAGAGGAGTTCTCCCGGCTCGATCCAAGGCATCGACTCTGGCTCCTGAAAGGTGCACATGCATGGGGAGAGAGAGGTTGGTTTAAAAGTGGCAGCGGTCCCGGGGGAAGGTCAAAGAGGTGGTGGTGGTAGCTTTATAATTTGTAAAGAGGAAATGTTACCTCCGCGCAGCAGCAGGGTGATGACAGGAACATGGTTCGTGCAGGCAGCTGGGAAGGGAAAACACGAGACACACGACTCAGAGTAGAGCTACAGTCCAGGGAAGGGGATCCTGCAAGGACTAAGTCCCCTGGGCACCACAGCACAGGCAACCAGCTCCCTACAGGGTTCTTTGTCAGAGGGTAGGGCAGCACTCCCCTTTGAAGCCTGCTCAACGATCAGGGTTTACAGCCTCTGCCAGCAAGCTGGATAGTGTCTGAAACAGGCCTCTTGTTTCTCAGGGCCAGCAGGAGGAAGGAGATGTACTTCCTTCAGCTCTGACCCTTAAGCCTTCAATTAAAGAACAAAGCTGATGGAACCCAAAGAGTCCAGGACAGGGATTGGTTGCCACAATACAGAGGAGGAAAGAAAGGAAGGAAACTAATGGGGATCTTCACAACTCTGGGCACAAAGATCATCAGGTTACAGAAGCCCTGATTTCAAGCTCCTGGCACTTACCCAAGTGTAATGCAGTGTTCCCCAGTCCATCTCTCTGGTTCGGGTCTGCCCCATGGTCCAAAAGCAACTGCACTAGAAACAATTAAATGGGCCCATTTCAGTCTCTTCCCTTTGCCCAGCAGGTCTAAGAGGGAAGAGCCAGCATTGCCCGCACTGAACGGTTTAGAGGATCTTGAGAGGCAGCACGTGCGCATGCCAGGGATTGACGGGGAAATGCTGCTTTTAGCAAGGTGCGCAATTAAAGAAACGCACAGATTCCTCCAAAACCCCTCCCACAAGGAAATCGGATCATGGAACAACCCCTTCCAACTCACCGATGCGATCATTGCCATTGCAGGAGGCAAAGTGCAGGGCCGTACGGCCTTTGTCATCTGCAGCACAGGGGTCAACCCCATCTTCTAAGAGTTGCTGCACTGACATTGCCGAGAAAGAGAGAAGGAGAGACCGTGTTAATCGGGAGGGAAAACTGATCCATAGAGCAGCTATGAGACATGCAACCAGATGAGTGCTAGAGCCCAGATATGGGAATGAGAGAGACTGATGATGGAAAGGGATCCCCTTGTCCCACCTTACTTGTTCCTCTCTGCTCCCATCCATCCAACTACCCCTTTAACGCCAATGGAAGGGAGACCCTGGTGCAACTTAGACTGCCTCCGTTCCTCAGCAGAGAAGGAAATGTTTCTTTATATGGAGAATGAGTAACAAGTACAACTCACAGTCATGGGATATTATTGGAGCAAAGAGAATTCATGGATTCCAAGGCCCAAAGGGACCACTGTGGTCATCTACTCTGACCTCCTGTATAACACAGGCTATAGAGCATATTTTTTTTTTTAGAATCCACCCTCGATTTAAAAATGGTCAGTGATGGAGAATCCACCATGACCCTTGGTAAATTGTTCCAGTGGTTAATTACCCCCACTGTTCAATATTGACATCTTATTTCCAGTCTGAATTTGTCTAGCTTCCACTTCCACCCACTGGACTGTGTTATGCCTTTGTGTGCTAGAGTGAAGAGCCCATTATCAAACATTTGTTCCACATGTAGATACTTATGGACTGTAATCAAATCACTGCTTAACCGTCTCTTTGTTAAACTATCTAGATTCAGCTTTTTGAATCTATCACTGTAAAGCATCTTTTCTAATCCCTTAAGCATTCTCATGGCTCTTCTTCAAGGTCAGTGACCTTTGTATGACTAAGAGTAGCAGTGAAATGAGCGAGGTTAAGATTACAAGAGTTACCAATCCTCATTCTTTGGGGTATAAATTAATCCCCAGCTCAGAAAGAAGCTCCCCTGCCATGGTTATTCAATTAGGGGGCTTTAAGTCTTTCTCTGAAGCATTCATTACTGGCCAGTGTTGGAGGCAGGACACTGGAGTGATCCAGCTATTGGCCTGTTCTAGTGTGGCGGTTCCGACGTTACCTTCCTCCTGGGTTCTAGGGTTGGACCCATTATTACAACTGGGATTCCTTCCCCTGCCCCTCCTGGATTATTTCTAAACTTGGTGGGGGGAAATGGTTTGGGGTTAAAATTGGAAGTAACACCTGAAAAGATGACTGTGCCTTTAGAACAGGTGCAATTCTGCTGTCTTAGCCAGGGGACAAGGAGAAAGACTGACAGGCCAACTAGGAGGAAACATTAATGTAAAGTCCCACCTAATCATCTCCCAAGACCAGCAGGAAACAATTTAACCTTTCTCACTCTGACAATGTGTTGAGATGAGTGAAGATTTGGTGCAATGACAGAAAAGATCAAAGATTATTTCCAAGCTGATGAGTAACTGATTCAATAGCAATCACTTCACTGGCACGACAAGATATAAAACATTGCAAGATTTAATACACAAGGGATCTGCATATAGATTTAGAACACGTTTTGCAACTATAATATAGTGGGACACATGGCTTTTAATACAAAAGGGTCATACTGTATAAGTCATTTCTGACTCAGTACCTCAAGCCGAGACATGTTCATTAGCGCTCTGCAGCAACAGATTTCAAAGCCCTTCACAAAAATGAGCAAGTGTCATCTCCCTCCCTTACAGATGGGAAAATGGGCACTCAGTGACTTGCCTAAAGTCATAGAGTGAGTCAATACTCAATATTGTTGTTTTGTTCTCCCCCATCTGTCTGTATCCACGGGTTGTCTCTTGTCTTATACTTAGATTGTAATCTCTTTTTGGGCAGGGATCATCTTTATGTTCTGTGTACAGCACCTAGCACAATGGGGTCCTGGTCTGTGACTGGGATGCCTAGGTGATATGGTCATACAAATAACAGTAGCAGAGGCAGGAATAGAAACTGCGTTGCCCGAGTCTTGTTCTCCTATTTGGTGTGCCATGCTGCCTGACAACAGACTAGGACCGTTTGTGCAACAGTCACTTGTCTTTCTTTCAAAAAGAGCTTTGCTCTCCTGTCACTCTGCAGCAGGACATGTTACTATTGTTGATACCTTGGCTGAAGCCTCTATCACATATATAAAAAACCATGAACTGGAGAGGGTAGAAATGCTAGACTGAACTTTACACCCAGCCCTGTCCTAGCAGAACAAAACTATTTCTGCATGTGCAATGTCTGAACTGCTGGTTCTACAAACCACCTGCATTTCCCTTTCCTCCCCTACAAAGCCAATTGCAAAACTGAAAGGTTCTGAGTTGACCTGGCTGGTGCAGGCTCACCTGTTTCTAAGTCGTTAGCATTGGCGGATTCTCTCAATCGTTTCAGAGCTGTGGAAAAGAGAGAGGGTTACTGCAAAGAGCATAGAGAACGGGGTAGTTCCATTATTAGAACCCTCTCTTCAGGTCAAGTCCCAAATTCAGGAGCTAAACCACACTGGAAGGATTGGCTTGTCCCTAAAGGAAGGGATATGTGAGATCAAGGCCCCAGGTAGCAGGAGACTTCATGCTTTTCTTCTAAAGGTGGTCATTAGCTTTTCCTGCCAGACAGCACTTCCCAAGGAAGCCTCTTTGTAGTGTAACACCAACAGATCCTGGTCCTCAACCTGGGACCCCTGGAGCCAAGTGCATGAGCCTCTACTGCATGAGCTAAAAGCCATTTGGCTGTTAGCTAAGGCTGTAGAGCAGACTCATTAACCTCTCTAAGTGGTCTTGGTGCCACTAGATGGGGCAGAAAACCACACCCAGGAGGTGAGTGGGTTACAGTAGCTCAAATTTGAAAGTGAATGAGAACCTTTTCCCAACTCCCGCATGCAGCTACTCTTAGGCCTGGTCTACACTGGGGGGAGGAATTGATCTAACTTACGCAACTTCAGCTACCTGAATAACATAGCTGAAGTCGACGTACTTAGATCTACTTACCGTGGTGTCTTCACTGCGGTAAGTCAATGGCTGACGCTCTCCCGTTGACTCCGCCTACGCCTCTTGCCGTGGTGGAGTCCAAGGGAGAGCGCTCGGTGGTCAATTTATCGCGTCTAGTCTAGACACGATAAATCGACACCCGCTGGATCGCTGGCTGTTGATCCAGTGGGTAATGTAGACAAGCCCTTAGATTCAGCCATCTCCTCTCTATTCCACCAACAAAGGGTGTATGGATTCTAATAAAACATCTTTATTGGAATGGTAGGTTATACAAGGGCTTCCACCTCAACTCGGAGAACTTGGTTATGTGTCTGTACCTGGTTACCCATCTCATGTCCCATTGCCAGCATTGACTCAGCGTCAGGTTGCTGCAATGTCATGCTATTCCTACCATCCTTTTTACCTTCCCAAAGCATTTCAGAGTGTTTCTTCCTTATATATTAATGGAAAGTATTGTGCTCTTTTGTATTCTTAGCAGCAGAGTGGGAAATGGCTCTTGATGGGGTTTGAGTGGCAGCAACTGAGTGACCTGTATTCCTCTTTGGTGGTTGCCATCCTGTGCACCAGAATAAGTCTCCAGCCCTTATGGTTGCAAAGGGCACGCTGTAAACGAAATATATGCCAGGACATCTGTCAGAGCCTACAACCAGCTTGACCCAACAGTTTGGCAGAGTTTTAGTTCTAAAGCCTAGTGATATGACTTATGCTAGCCATTTCATTGCTAATCAATTGTTTAGCGCAGCTCGATTTACCTGTGAATGGACTCTCATTATGATGTATTAGAGGACAGAGCTGGGGCCTGACTGGAGGAGAGTACCACCATTTATTGTTTTCCAATCAGACATATGGTCTTCAGGGGGACAGGGCAGGGGCCCAGGCTGGAGCAGAGTCCTAGATTGCATTGCCTGCTCCCCTGCACCAGCTGGGCCCAGCAAGTCGCCTCCAACCGAGGGGAAGAATTCGCAGAGTGGGGCCCCCCGCTTCTCCCCTTGGCCGGGAGGGGAGGGGGCTCCCTCCTTGCGCTCGAGCCTCATGCCAGCAGGGGGCTGCGGCCGAGGGCCCCTCCCTTGCGGGGATTGCGCCCATCTCCCCGCCCCGCGCTCGCCCCTCACCGTGGATCTCTTTGCCCGTGGGCCCCAGGGCGCGGTGCAGCCGGGCGGCCCTGCGCTGGCGGCGGGCGGGGATCTTGCCCGCCGGCGGGTCGCGCTGCCACAGGACGTGCAGGTAGCCGAGCGAGGCCGGGCCCAGCGCCTCCGGCGGGCCTCGCAGCGCGGCCCCGAACTCCGCCAGCGCGAACCCGCCCCCCGGGGGCCTCGGCTCCTCGTCCGAGGCCGCCACGGCCCCGCCAGCGCCAGCGCCAGCGCCATCCATCCCCGCCGCCCCCGCGCGGCCTCCCGGCTTCCGAGGGCCGGGCCCAGACGCGCTGACAGAGGGCGGGGACAACCTAGTAACTATAGTAACGAGGGCGGGGAGTCAGAGGCGTGACTGCCTTCCCCAATCACAGAATCCGGCCCCACCAGCCAATCAGAAAGGGGGGAACGGGGGCGGGGGGGAAGGAGGGAAGCGCCGGGGAAGGAAATGAATGACAGGCAACTGCTTCATCCAAATGGAGGAGAATGTCCAGGCAGCAGCCAATGACAGAAAGTCTGAGGATGACAGATCGGTATTTCACCCAATGAAAGATCTAGCCATTCCGACCAGCAGTCAATCAGAGAAGGGGTGAGGCCGGAGAAGTAAATAAGGCTTTATTTGGGTTTGGAAAGAGGAAGGGGGGGTAACTCCTCAAGCACTCACCCCCCCGCCCGCCCCGTCACCCCAACCTGCCCCGTCAAACCCACTCACCCCCCCACCAAGCCCCACCCCCTAGTCCAGTTGGACTCTATCTAGCTGTAGCCAAGCTCTAAGCCCGCCCCCTCCCGAGCGCAGCCTAAGCCCCGCCCCGCCTCTTCCGGTTCTCTGCAGGAAGCGGCCGCGTGCCCGGTCGGAGCCTTTTCCCTGCTGCGCCGCCGCCGCCGCGTGCCGAATCCCCCGCCCGCACCATGGCCTACCCGGCCGAGGACTACGACACTGAGGTACCCGGCCCCTCCCCCCCCGGGGGCCCGGCCAGCCGCGGCTCCAGGAGCCCGCATGGCGGCCCGGCCCGGCAGCGCGGAGAGGCCGGGCGGGGGGGTCTGACTCCCGGCCAGAAGCTGGTTGAGGGGCCCGGGGAAGGGCCTGGCTTCCCCGCCTGGCCCGGGCCCGTGGGGGAGGCCCAGGCCCGCCCGGGGGAAGGGAGCGTCTGTTGTGTATCTGAGCTCCCCGTGGTAACACCCCCCTCTGCGTCTCTTTCTCCCCTCAGGAAACCTACACATACCAGGGTGACTATGACATGCACACAGGTGAGTCCTGCTGCAGGGGGGGCCCACGCATTGCCCTGCCCCCGCCCCAGATCACCCCCAGGAGTCCCTTCCCGCCCCTGTGTCCCTGAGCTAGAACTGGCCCATAGGGAGTACCTGTGGCACCTTAGAGACTAACAAATATATTTGAGCATAAGCTTTCATGGGCTAAAACCCACTTCATCGGATACATGCAGTGGAAGATACAGTAAGAAAATATATATACACACAGAACATGAAAAAATGGGTGTTGCCATACCAACTGTAACGAGGGTAATTAATTAAGGTGGGCTATTATCAGCAGAAGAAAAAAAACTTTTGTAGTGATAATCAGGATGGCCCATTTCCAGCCGTTGACAAGAAGGTGTGAGTAATAGTAGGGGGGAAAAATTAGCATGGGAAAACAGTTTTACTTTGTGTAATGACCCATCTACTCCCAGTCTTTATTCCAGCCTAATTTAATGGTGTCTAGTTTGCAAATTAATTCCAATTCTGCAGTTTCTTGTTGGAGTCTGTTTTTGAAGGTTTTTTTTGTTGGCGTATTGCGACTTTGAGATCTGTAATTGAGTGACCAAGGAGGTTGAAGTGTTCTCCGACTGGTTTTTGAACGTTATAATTCTTGAAGTCTGATTTGTGTCCATTTATTCTTTTGCGTAGAGACTGTCCGGATTGGCCAATGTACATGGCAGAGGGGCATTGCTGGCACATGATGGCATATATCACATTGGTAGATGTGCAGGTGAACGAGCCTCTGATCGTGTGGCTGATGTGATTAAGTCCTATGATGGTGTCCCCTGAATAGATATGTGGACAGAGTTGGCAACGGGCTTTGTTGCAAGGATAGGTTTCTGGGTTAGTGTTTTTGTTGTGTGGTGTTTGATTGCTGGTGAGTATTTGCTTCAGGTTGGGGGACTGTCTGTAAGCGAGGACTGGTCTCTCTCCCAAGATCTGTGAGAGTGAGGGATCATCCTTCAGGATAGGTTGTAGATCCTTGATGATGCGCTGGAGAGGTTTTAGTTGGGGGCTGAAGGTGATGGCTAGTGGCGTTCTGTTACTTTGTTGGGCCTGTCCTGTAGTAGGTGACTTCTGGGTACTCTTCTGGCTCTATCAATCTGTTTCTTCACTTCAGCAGGTGGGTATTGTAGTTGTAAGAATGCTTGATAGAGATCTTGTAGGTGTTTGTCTCTGTCTGAGGGATTGGAGCAAATGTGGTTGTATCTTAGAGCTTGGCTGTAGACAATGGATTGTGTGGTCTGGATGAAAGCTGGAGGCATGTAGGTAAGTATAGCGGTCAGTAGGTTTCCGGTATAGGGTGGTGGTTATGTGACCATCACTTATTAGCACTGTAGTGTCCAGGAAGTGGATCTCTTGTGTGGACTGGTCCAGGCTGAAGTTGATGGTGGGATGGAAATTGTTGAAATCATCGGTGGAATTCCTCAAGGGCTTCTTTTCCATGGGTCCAGATGATGAAGATGTCATCAACGTAGCGTAAGTAGAGTAGAGGCGTTAGGGTTTTAGCCCACAAAAGCTTATGCTCAAATAAATTTGTTAGTCTCTAAGGTGCCACAAGTACTCCTCATTCTTTTTGCTGATACAGACTAACACAGCTACCACTCTGAAACCTGGCACATAGGGGACATTCATGTGATTATCCAACGGAGGTGGGGATCTCATCCCTGCCCACTCCACAGTCCTGTTAGTGGTTTCCCTGTTTTTGTGTGTGTTGGTAGTTGGTCAGAGACATGGCATGTCACTAAGTCAGTGGCTCTCAACCTTTCCGGACTACTGTACCCCTTTCAGGAGTCTGATTTTGTCTTGCGTACCCCCAAGTTACACCTCATGTAAAAACTACTTGCTTATAAAATCAGACTAAAAATACAAAAGTGTCACAGCACATTATTGCTGAAAAATTGCTCACTGTCTCATTTTTACCATACAAATATAAAATAAATCAATTGGAATATAAATATTGTACTTACATTTCAGTGTATAGTATATACAGCAGTATAATCAAGTCATTGTATAAACTTTTAGTTTGTACTGACTTTGGTAGTGCTTTTTATGTAGTCTGTTGTAAAATTAGGCAAATATCTAGATGAGTTGATGTACCCCCTGGAAGACCCCGGTTGAGAACTACTGCTCTAAGGGGTGGGAATTCCCAGGGAAGGACCCTGACCAAGCAAGGCACTTCCTGAAATGTTACTCAACTCTATTCTGCTGTCTTGGTACTGGAGGTGCCTTCATCTCACCTTGGGGCTAGCTGGTTTGGATCCCAGATACAGCCTGGTTGTGCTGTCTCCGGGCATCCCTCTGAGCTTCCTGGCATTTTATTAAATTCAGGAAAGATACAGAGCTATGCTCATAAATCATCTGCTGCATTGCTGCCCTTTTCTTCCACAGGAGACCCCAAACAGGATTTAGCCTATGAACGCCAATATGAGCAACAGACCTACCAGGTGATCCCTGAAGTGATCAAAAACTTCATCCAGTATTTTCATAAAACTGTCTCGGATCTGATTGATCAGAAAGTGTATGAGCTTCAGGCCAGCCGTGTCTCCAGCGATGTCATTGACCAGAAGGTGTATGAGATCCAAGATATCTATGAAAACAGGTATAAAGCTATCACTCCCAGGGTGGGAATTGCTGTTGTAACTGCTCCTGTAGGGGTTTTGTGGTGGTGTTTTTTTTTTATTAAAGGGAGCACCAGTCAGTTGATTTGATCCAAATTTGGACTTTATTTAAAATGTGGACTGGGGGTAGATTTGGATGTCTGAGAACGAAGAGGTCCTTTCACTTCTAGATAACTGGTTTGACTCAAACCGAGGTCAGTAGTGATTGAAATTCATACCAAATGAGTCTCAATCCAGTTCCTAATGTGCATATTACAAAAATAGTGCTCCCGTTGGTGCTAATTAGCTCACTTGCTGATAACACCAGAACACGCCGAGGGTCAAATAGGCCATGGCATGTCTGACTCTTTTCTAGCGATGGTCCCTCCAGCTCATGACTAAGTCACACTGGCACAGGTGGTGTGTGAGACAAGCTTGCATTACTTCTCTGTGTTAAGGATAAAAGAGGACTTCAGTTTCCAGATCTGTTGAACTGGTCCCTCTCATGTATACTAGACTCATTTATAAATCTGTGTGTGGAAATAGTTTTGATCTAACAAAGCATGTCTTCAGGATTGGAAATCTTTAACTCAATCCTTCTTTCACTGATGAATGAATAGTTTAATTTGTAATCCCCTCTGCATGTGTTTTTTCACAGCTGGACCAAACTGACTGAAAGGTTCTTTAAGAACACCCCATGGCCAGAGGCAGAGGCCATTGCACCACAGGTTGGAAACGGTAGGTATTTTGTTTATTGGAGGAAAAAGAGAAGCAAACTGCTTTACTTTGGAAAGAGACCCAGCTGATGTCTCTGTCCTGTGCCTTCCTGTTACACATCCACCCATTAGCCATAACTGATCCCGTTGGCACTCTGAGAGCAGACAGGCCAAGAACTGAATGAGATCTGGAGATCAAACTTTCTCCCCTAGGAGTAGTCCTTCTGGCTATCTGAGCAAGAATTGCATGGGAGGAGTGCAGTCTAATCCTTCTGGTCGAGGCAGACACTGGATTTTCTCCAGCACTTTTTCTATTTTTCTCCTTCCCCACTCTGTGTGGCTGAGAATCCACTCAGTTCAGAAGCAGGCTTTCTAAGCATCATATTGAGAAGTGGAAGTGCTATAAATGTGGTAAAATGTCAAGGGAGCGGAGAGTATCTCCTATGCAAAGAAAGCAGTGATTTGCAATCTCGTTCCTTTCTGTTGGAGCCTCCCCTGCTGATTTGGCAGCTGGACCCCCAATACATCTTCATATTGTTCCCTGGCACAGATGCTGTCTTTGCTGCTTCTGTCTGTTTTCTCTCTCCTTCTGTCTCTTCTCTCTCTCCACCCCCCCCCATTTTGTTCTTTGCTTTCTGTTTATTTAGTTTTGTCCCCTTCCCTCCCAGCACACCAGATTTCATGCTCCTCAAGATGAGGGTTGGCTATTGCTGGTGTTTGGTAGGGCTGAGACATATGCTTTGGAGCTGAATTCTATGGTGAGAGCTTCCCAATCTGCAACTTCCCAAGCCTGTAACCACTGAACGCTGTTCCTGTGGCCTACTGTTTCAGGAACTGCCAAAGAAGAATGGTGGGAAAGTGGGCTTCAAAGAATTGCCCACTGCTTTATCCACAACAGCATATCTGTCATTGGCAATGGGAGTGAATCCAAAGCCATGCAACTCTCCCTATGCTCTCTGCTCCTTTCCTCTGCCCAATGTCCCCAAGGTTGGGAAACACAAGTTCTTAAATGTTTTCCATACTCAAGCCCCATAGGGGGACCCTCTTGCTCCTCTTTCCCTTATTGTAGCAGGGGGAAGACCACCAGTGTACCTGAAACATCTGGCTATGTTGACCACTTGGCCAAATGTCTTGCTAATGTCCAGTTCTGCCATCTCTTCCAGATGCGGTCTTCCTGATTCTGTACAAGGAGCTCTACTACAGGCACATCTACGCCAAAGTCAGTGTGAGTATTTGCCTATGTGGTCCTGCTAATTACGTGCAGGCTTTCCGATGGCTGTTCTGTAAAACTTGTCCTTTCCTCCCTCTGGACCACACTGTCTGTGATTCAAATAACTCCTGCAGAACAAATCTGTTCACACTTCTGATATGCTGTCATGAGGTCTTGATTGGATCTTGAGAAACTTGCGCAAGCTTATGGTTGGTAATGCCTCATTTGAGTTCTGACATTTTAAGACTTGATCTTCCATCTCCTGCCGAGGCTTGTAATCTGGCTCTACTTCTTGCTAAGTATCAGAGGGGTAGCCGTGTTAGTCTGGATCTGTAAAAAGCAACAGAGAGTCCTGTGGCACCTTAAAGAGTAACAGATGTATTGGAGCATAAGCTTTCGTGGGTGAATACGACATGCGTCTGACGAAGTGGGTATTCACCCACGAAAGCTTATGCTCCAATACATCTGTTAGTCTTTAAGGTGCCACAGGACTCTTTGTTGCTTTCTACTTCTTGCTAGTAATTACTAGCACAAAGTTCATAATAATTCGTTCATGTAAGAAGACATGGTCTTTGAGAAGTCTATGATCTAAATTAGGTAACACCTCCTTGGGGCAGTGGCAGTCTTTTTGTTCTGTGTTTGTGCAGCACCGAGCACAGTGAGGCCCTGGCCATGACTGGGGCTTCTAGGTGCTATGGACATACAAATAAATAACTACAAATGACACCTGATTATTGTGGTGGGTGAATTAAGGAAAGAAGAGCCAACAGAAAACAATTGGATTCTCTCCTTGACAGAGCTGTAATTCCAGGAGAAGTGTAGCTTGTTTTGTGGCTTTTTATTTAATTTTTACAACTGTCAGATGGGTGGGTGTAAGAAGCAGTGGAGTGGAGACTGGTGGTGGAGTGCTAGAGTGAAAATGAAACTGATGTGCAAGAAAATGCAGCCTACCAGTACAGAGAGGAGGAGAGTGAAAGAGGGTTCTGAATCCCTAGTGGAGAAGGAAGATTGGGCAGAGTAAATGGTTCAAGAGGTGGGAACAGGAAGGAGAGAGCTGAGACGCAGGGAGGAATGAAGCTAATTAGAGACTTGAAAAGGAGGATGCGAGACTTGAAATGAATGCCAGAATAGGAAGATGGTCAGGTGATGGTTCAGAGCGGGTGGAAGAGGGAGAAGATCTAGCTGCACTGTTTGAATAGACTTAGAGAGGGGAGAAGCAGGGAGATTAGGAAAGAGATGTTTCATTAGCGTGAGACATGATCCAGGGATTTACTAGTAGGAATAGATAGGGCAGTGGGCGGGAGAGCAGATTTTACAGGTGTAGCACGGTGATTCTGTGCTGTGGAGTTCTTAAAAATGAAATACTGAGGGATGGGGGTGCTTCCCTGACACGCTTGCTCATTTTACAAAGTGTTCAATAATGAAACACTTAATTCTTCCTCTTCATGGTAGTTCAACAAGATTTGTCAAGAGCCTGCATGTGAGGGGAGGAGGACAGAGAGTTCTTTAAGATAATCTGAAGATTTTGAGTCTGGGTGGTGATAGGAGGATATTTAGGAGGAAAGGGGAGAAGTTCCATTTGTGAGATGTTTAGTTTGGGAAAGCAGCAGGACCTCTGAAAGGAGTTCATTGCACATGAACAGTCAAGACGGCTTCTTGATAACAATGGTGTGCACTCATGGTCTTGGTGGTGGGGTGTATGATGATGATTGGCCTGGTTAAGTATAAAGACATTGGCAGCTCTACTGTCAGTGGAAGAATGTCTCAGCTACTCTAGGTTGTGGCTGCACACAAAGGCATGATGATAGCCCTGAACCCATTCCTGCCACACCTGGAGGGCCCTAGGCAGTTAGTGAAGCTAAGTAGACTGTATTGACTTCCCCACTCTCTCCCCTTTTCATTACAGGGTGGCCCCTCTCTGGAGCAGAGATTTGAGTCTTATTACAACTACTGCAATCTCTTCAACTACATTCTGAGTGAGTTACTATGATCCACTTACTGGTGTGTGAATTTTTGGGGGGAGGGAGGGAGGAAGAACAGAAGCATGCTTGTTTATGGATTATAGAGGAAAGAATCCCATGGTCTTACCCAAGGAAAGAAATTGTTGAATTGATAGCACGTCACATTCATCCATCTGAAAACACACACGTTCCAAATCCCTCCACTAATCTGAACTGCTCTGAGCAAAAGAAGAGAATCAGCCTTCTTTAGGTCTGCAAATGGTAGGTGAGTTATTGGAGGTGTCGTCTCCTTTTGCACGGGGGGAGAGGGGGAGTGAGTGAAGCTGTGAGCAAATGGAGAGAAAGATAGAGCAGTGTTTCTGTACCTTTTCAGGTTGGAGACCCATTATTCAAAGTCACGCATTTTTGTGATCCCCTTGCACTTATTACTCTATAACAGTGGTTCCCAAACTTTAACAACCTGTGAACCCCTTTCACTAAAATGTCAAGTCTCGCGAACCCCCTCCTAAAAATGAATATTTCAGGGATTTTCTCCTTTACCTGAGTATAAATTATAAAAGCAGTGATCTTGGAAATGTAAAATTTGTTTTTATGACATGCTTATTACACACTATTATTAATTATTATTTATAATTACATTATTTTTATTACATTATGAAAACGGCAACACTCTTCCAAGATCTCACTTCCGTAGCTTGTATCACTTTGAATAAGCCTGTTATAAGACAAGGCTCCTATGTTTCATCAAGGAGTATCAGATTTGAAACAGCATGAAGGTATTTAAGAAGCCAACTCAAAGAGTTCCTCCTACATATGCATTCAGGTCTTAAGCAGTCCAGGCAAACAACGCACGTTACAACAAAGCTTAAACTTGTTCTTCATAATAATTTTAAAAACAATACTACCTGCCTATTTAATTTTAAAAACAGCAAAAAATATCCACCTCCCTTTCCATTTCTTATAAGGAGTCTTGAAGTTTAAATCTCCTCAGTATGATAGATATGCTTGCTTTGATCTGCTTAGCTCTTGGAAGTCCAGGGGCTCCAGGCTGCTGGCCCCATGCTGTCCGGGGTCCCTAGGGACAGCTCTGTCCGCCATTAGGGAATTTTTTCCCAAGAACCCCCTGTAACATTTCGTGAACCCCCAGGGGTTCACGAACCCCAGTTTGGGAACCACTGCTCTATAGTAAATGCATCAGTAACAATGCTATGCCTATTTATCCATTTGTGGTTAGAGAGTCTGATAGAGAATACTTGATTTTGAAGGGGAATAGTCAGGTGGGAGGAATTGGGGGTGTGAGATTTTCTTTTCATTTAGATTGTATTAAGCTTTCAGTGCCTCACAACCCTCAGATTGTCTTTTGTTCCCCGTCTCCCTTGGGGGGGTCAGAACCCACCAGTTGAGAAATACTGCTGTAGAGTATTTAGTAATCAAACTCAAAAAGCTGGGCTTTTAAGTCATGAAGCCCTTGTTGTGTTTTCCTCAAATGAGGAGGCAGTGGGTGCGGCCAGAGCTATTGCATCATCTCTCTGCTGGGGACCTCGCTCGATGGGCGAGTTCTGCTCTGTCTCCACCCTTGAAGGGGAAAGTTACAGTGATGCCCATGTTTCCCCCTACAGCTTCATGTCACTGTCATCCTACCCCTTGATTGTGGGTGATTACCTGTGTTTTTCTCCTACAGATGCTGATGGCCCTGCTCCTCTGGAACTGCCCAACCAGTGGCTGTGGGATATCATTGATGAATTCATCTACCAGGTACATGGCCTGTTGCTGCGCTTCCTGGTAGCATAGGTGCTTAAGGCTGTTCAATTCTCCATCATTCCCCCTTCCATCCCACGTGATTCCTGTAGCTGAGATCTCCCCACATGCAGAGTATCCAAGGGGGTACTCAGATTTGAGGTCCATAGGAAGCAAAGACCTTAACCTTTTCTCAAATTATAACAATTCCTTCACGTTATTGGGGGATATTTGGGATACTCTGGCATTTTACCTATATTTCCATTTCAAGTTCCTGCATCCTGGCCTATTTCTGTAAAGTGCATCTTCCCTGACCCCAACTCTCCCACATCTAAATAATGGGAAGCTGCCTGGCTAAAATCATCTAGAGTTACAGAACTTATTAGAATGTTTGTCCACTCTAACTGACCAGTGCAGGATTGTTTCCTATATATTGTATTTTTTCCACCTTTAAATTTCTCAGTTGATGGTGCTTGTACGGCTTCTATTTGGAATAATCTCCAAGTCCAAACATGCAGAGCAATATAACTAGTCCACATTCTGAGATCTTGCTGTCAGGAGACATTTCCTGATACCAGCTGAAATATCCCTTATTTTCCCCTTCCATCAGTCCACCCTCCCAGACCTTAAATTATTTTTGTCTCTCTGAATTCCCTTCTGTTTGATGTCTTGGTGTGAAGATGCCTGGCACTGATCACACTATTCCAGGTGTTATCTTGTCAAGTGCATATGGAGATGGACTGTCACCTTCTTGTTGTGTGATACCGATCCCTCTATGTGCGTATGTGAGCCACATTCTCGCTGCCACTTCAGTCATGTCTAATTGTCAGTCCTTCACCTACCCCTTGGGTCCTTAGTGATGCTGCTTTCTAGGTTCTCCCTCATGCTGAGTATCTGCTTCACATTAGTCTTGCCCTAGGTTTGTATAACTTGTCCTCTTGAGCTGCCAAGTAATAACTCAGATTAAGCTGCTGTTGGGACCTGTGGCTTCCTGAACTTCAGTCATATGATAGAACCGTAGGGCTGGTGTTTAGATGAGCGTTTCCGTGCTAGCTCCTTATCTGCTTGTCCTTTCCTCGTCCCATAGTTCCAGTCGTTCAGCCAGTACCGCTGCAAAACAGCCAAGAAGTCCGAAGAAGAAATTGATTTCCTTCGGTCAAACCCCAAGATCTGGAATGTCCACAGTGTCCTCAATGTGCTGCACTCCCTGGTGGACAAGTCCAACATCAACCGACAGCTAGAGGTCTACACCAGTGGAGGTGAGGGGTCAGGGTTCCCGAGTATGCTGTCCTGGCCAAGAGGAGTGATCAAAGGGAAAGGGAGATTAGGAATGGGATGCAAAGTCTTTCTCCTTGAAGATACTGGTTCTAGTCTGGGGTGGAAGTGACTGGGGACTGTTCTGTGAAATGCGCTGAGGTGTCTCAATCGTATTTACCAAAATCCCATCACAAGTGACAGTAATTGTCCCCCTTGTTGGCAGCCTCAGCTTGGAGGCCCAGGATTGAGTGGGCCTGAGATATAACTCCCTTCTCATCCAAATGCACGTGGTAGGTTGGTGTATGCTTACACTGCTGCTGTCTGTGCTGAGGAGAGAAGGCTTCAAACTCCAATGCTGTCGGTCTTGCACTTCTCACCTGCACCAAACTCACTCTAAAAATAGGTAAAAGCAGGCAATGAGTAGCTGCTGTCTGGGCTTTTCAAGTTCAGCTGTCTGTGCCCCCCAAGTAAAGCTCAGAGAATGCAAATGTACCATTAGAGTGCTGCTCTTTGCTGCATGGATGAGACTGCAACGTTTTAAAGATTGGGACAAATCCTTGTTTAATGCCCTTTGACTTCCTATTGGTTTCATTGGCAGTTGAACTAAACCTTTAATTCTGGCAAGTGTTAGCATGGAAAGGGATAATTATTTGAGGTTGATTGGGAAACAGGGTGGGAGGAGTGCTGAAGGTTGCATCTCCTGACTTACCCACCCCTCTGATGTCCAGGGGGTCGAGGTAGTTGAGCTGTGGGGAGAGAGCCCATTCCCCCTGTAGAAAGTGTGACACTTCCTCTCTTTCCAGGTGATCCCGAGAGCGTGGCTGGAGAGTATGGTCGTCACTCCCTCTATAAGATGTTGGGCTACTTCAGTCTTGTGGGGCTGCTGCGCCTCCATTCACTGCTGGGGGATTACTACCAAGCCATCAAGGTTCTGGAGAATATTGAGCTCAACAAGAAGGTAATAAGCCACAGCTCTTAAATGCTCCCTTCTGGGTCTAAAGTGCCTTTATTTGAAAGGGCAGCAAATGCTATCTAAAGGTGTGGGGGCCCCGATCATCACAATGAACTGCCCAACTACGGAGCTATTCATTCCTGCTTTGAATGTCAGGTGGGGGTGTCTACTTCCACCCTCACGTGGGGCTGTAATCACAGCGTAATGCAACACTTAATGCAAATCCTACACACACATAGCTGTCCCCTGATGGCCGTTGTGGCTGTTCTAGCATGTATATGTGTTCTTGGGTGTTTGCTTTCTGGGGTCTAGGGTACGATTCCATGCTGAGGGGAATGTTGATTGAAGCATCATACGCTAAAGTGATGTTGCAGTGCTAGTTAGTTGGGCTGGATAGTGTCCCTTAACAGTATGGCACCCTGGTCCCGTCTTGGTTAGCTGCTGTTTCCCTTAGCCCCAGCCCCGCTGGTACCAACCATTCTACCCCACATATCTAATGCTTTTTCTAGGATCATGCACCCCCTGTGATAGTTGTGCTTATTGCAGTCCAGCTACACCATCAGGGTGGTCACTGGACTGGTCTGGAGCTCTGCATGTTATCCATCTGTGTGCTTGTACTGTGGGGTGTGGAATGGGCTACTTAAACAGCTTGCTGTGGAGGGACTGCAAACACCCTGCAATGTATGGAATTCTATCTACTGAGCCCGAGGCCTATTACCGGTGGGAAGGCATGGGATGTGTTTAGTGTGACACACAGGTAAAACTAGCATGTGTGGGATGAAATGAAGAGAAATTTTTTTTGGGGGGGGGAATATTGAGGGGGGAAATCCCCAACAGTGGTGTCTGTTAGCCTGTAAATAATCTGTCCAGGGAAGAAGAGAACTTTTAAACACTAGCCTGGACAAGAAGAGATGAACATAGTGCTGGCAACAATCCTCCATTGCCAGGGAGATGGAAATGATCTGTTAGATCATCCAGTCTGTCTTTTATGATAGCTTTCTCACTTCCCTGTACAGGAAACACAGAGGGCAGCAGGTCAACCCTCTCCTTTCTCTATGGTAGGACTGGTTTGAAGACTGATAGAGATGGGCTCCCTGAAGGAAAGAGGTGCTAAAGGTTGTTGGGGGAAGATGTCTTTTCTAACTTTGCATGTTTGTGTCTCTCTTCCTCCCCAGAGCATGTATTCCCGGGTGCCGGAGTGCCAGGTCACCACCTATTACTATGTGGGCTTTGCTTACCTTATGATGCGGCGTTACCAGGATGCCATCCGCGTCTTTGCCAACATCCTTCTTTACATCCAGAGGACAAAGAGCATGTTTCAGAGGACTACCTATAAGTATGAAATGGTAAGGGGAGCGAGGCCAGTGCACTATCCTTCTCTTACCATCTTTGACCTCTCTGCTGCTGTTGATACTGTTGATAACTTCCTCCTTAACCTTCTGTCCTCCCTTGCCTTGTGTGGTAATATTCTCTCAGCAGCTCCTTGGGTGAGTCGTTGTCCTTCCCAGTCCCACAGAGTTAGATCCATGGCCCCTCCTTCTCCCTCTACGTCCTATTTCTGGGCAGACTTATTCACTTACATATTTTCAGTGCCATCTTCTTGCTGACAGTTCACCAGTCTGTCTCTCCATTCCATGACCTGTCTCTTTCCATCCAATCTTGCATTTCAGCCTGTCTCAGTTCTTGGATGTCTCACTGACTGTTAGAACCAAGCACCTCACTTTCAGTGCAAGGAGCTCCTGGCCCTCAGAGACCGCGTACAGGCTTTGGAGGCCAGGGTGGTGGAACTGGAGGAGCTAAGGGAGGCAGAGAGGTATGTTGATGAGGCTTTCCGGGACACTGTAAAATTGTCCCACCTCCGGTCAGACAGCCCCTGCGCTGTTGAGGAGGATGAAAGGCCCAGGGAAGCAGAGCAGTCAACGGGAGCAGAGGGAAACCTTCCCATAGTTGGGACCCTCCTTCCAGATGGTGTTAGGGTATCCTCTCGCACTGAGGTTACCTCTCCGGGGGAGGGAACTCCAGTCACTAGGAAAAAGCAGGTGTTAGTAATGGGAGATTTGATCATCAGAAACATAGATAGCTGGGTTTGTTATGACCGGGAGAACCGTATGGTGACTTGCCTGCCTGGTGCGAAGGTTGCGGATCTCTCGAGGCATCTGGATAGACTTATGTGTAGTGCTGGGGAGGAGCCGGTGGTCGTGGTACATGTAGGTACCAATGATATAGGGATGGGTAGGAGAGATGTCCTGGAGGCCAAATTTAGGCTGCTAGGAAAGAGACTGAAATCCAGGACCTCTATGGTGGCATTCTCAGAAATGCTCCCAGTTCCACGCGCAGGGCCAGGTAGGCAGGCAGAGCTTCAGAATCTCAATGCGTGGATGAGACGGTGTAGAGAGGAGCGGTTTAGATTCATTAGGAACTGGGGAAACTTTTGGGATGGGGAGAGCCTATATAGGAGAGATGGGCTCCACCTAAATCAAAGTGGAACCAGACTGCCGGCACTTAACATTAAAAAGGTTGCAGAGCAGTTTTTAAACTAGGAGATGGGGGAAAGCCGACTGTTGCAGAGGAGCATGTGGATCGGACAGAGACTTCTCTTAGAGGAGAGTCTATTGATAGAGATTCTCTAGGTTATAGTCAGGAGCAGAGGATGGAAGAGGATAATGTAAGGGCCAAATCAGAAGAAAAATATTCACATAAAGAATCGGACACATCAGAAAAGGGCCGACAAATAAATAGTGACACGTTTTTAAAGTGTTTGTACACAAATGAAGTCTAAATAATAAGATGGGTGAACTAGAATGCCTTGTGTTAAAGGAGGATATTGATATAATAGGCATCACAGAAACCTGGTGGACTGAGGACAATCAATGGGACACGATCATTCCGGGGTACAAAATATATTCGAAGGACAGAACAGGTCGTGCGGGGGGGGGGAGGGGGGACTGGCACTATATGTGAAAGAAAATATAGAATCAAATGAAGTAAAAATCTTAAGTGAATCCACATGTTCCATAGAATCCCTATGGATAGTAATTTCATGCTCTAATAAGAATATAACATTAGGGATCTATTATCGACCACCTGACCAGGACAGTGATCGTGATGATGAAATGCTAAGGGAAATTAGAGAGGCTATCAAAATTAAGAACTCAATAATAGTGGGGGATTTCAATTATCCCCATATTGACTGGGAACATGTCACCTCAGGACGAAATGCAGAGACAAAATTTCTCGATACTTTAAATGACTGCTTTTTGGAGCAGCTGGTACGGGAACCCACAAGGGGAGAGGCAATTCTCAATTTAGTCCTGAGTGGAGCGCAGGAGCTGGTCCAAGAAGTAACTATAACAGGACCGCTTGGAAATAGTGACCATAATATAATAACATTTAACATCCCTGTGGTTGGAAGAACATCTCAACAGCCCAACACTGTGGCATTTAATTTCAGAAAGGGGAACTATGCAAAAATGAGGGGGTTAGTTAAACCGAAATTAAAAGGTACAGTGACTAAAGTGAAATCCCTGCAAGCTGCATGGACGCTTTTTAAAGACACCATAATAGAGGCCCAATTTAAATTTACACCCCAAATTAAGAAACACAGCAAAAGAACTAAAAAAGAGCCACCGTGGCTTAACAACCATGTAAAAGAAGCAGTGAGAGATAAAAAGGCATCTTTTAAAAAGTGGAAGTCAAATCCTAGTGAGGTACATTGAAAGGAGCATAAACACTGCCAAATTAAGTGTAAAAATGTAATAAGAAAAGCCAAAGAGGAGTTTGAAGAATGCCTAGCCAAAAACTCAAAAGGTAATAACAAAATGTTTAAGTACATCAGAAGCAGGAAGCCTGCTAAACAACCAGTGGGGTCCCTGGACGATCGAGATACAAAAGGAGCGCTTAAAGATGATAAAGTCATTGCGGAGAAACTAAATGGATTCTTTGCTTCAGTCTTCATGGCTGAGGATGTTAGGGAGATTCCCAAATCTGAGCCGGCTTTTGTAGGTGACAAATCTGAGGAACTGTCACAGATTGAACTGTCACTAGAGGAGGTTTTGGAATTAATTGATAAACTTAACATTAACAAGTCACCGGGACCATATGGCATTCACCCAAGAGTTCTGAAATAACTCAAATGTGAAGTTGCGGAACTATTAATTATGGTTTGTAACCTGTCCTTTAAATCAGCTTCTGTACCCAATGACTGGAAAATAGCTAATGTGACACCAATATTTAAAAAAGGCTCTAGAGATGATCCCGGCAATTATAGGCTGGTAAGTCTAATGTCAGTACCGGGCAAATTAGAGCCTCACCAAAGGCTCTTATGTAAATTAAGTTGTCATGGGATTAAAGGGAAGATCCTTTCATAGATTGAGAACTGGTTAAAAGACAGGGAACAAAGGGTAAATTCTCAGAATGGAGAGGGGTAACTAGTGGTGTTCCCCAAGGGTCAGTCCTAGGACCAATCCTATTCAACTTATTCATAAATGATCTGGAGAAAGAGGTAAAAAGTGAGGTGGCAAAGTTTGCAGATGATACTAAACTGCTCAAGATAATTAAGACCAAAGAGACTGTGAAGAACTTCAAAAAGATCTCACAAAACTAAGTGATTGGGTAACAAAATGACAAATGAAATTTATTGTGGATAAATGTAAAGTAATGCACATTGGAAAAAATAACCCCAACTATACATACAATATGATGGGGGCTAATTTAGCTACAACTAATCAGGAAAAAGATCTTGGAGTCATCGTGGATAGTTCTCTGAAGACGTCCACGCAGTGTGCAGAGGTGGTCAAAAAAGCAAACAAGATGTTAGGAATCATTAAAAAGGGGATAGAGAATAAGACAGAGAATATATTATTGCCCTTATATAAATCGATGGTACGCCCATATCTTGAATACTGCGTACAGATGTGGTCTCCTCATCTCAAAAAAGATATACTGGCACTAGAAAAGGTTCAGAGAAGGGCAACTAAAATTATTAGGGGTTTGGAACGGGTCCCATATGAGGAGAGATTAAAGAGGCTAGGACTTTTCAGCTTGGAAAAGAGGAGACTAAGGGGGGATATGGTAGAGGTATATAAAATCATGAGTGATGTGGAGAAAGTAGATAAGGAAAAGTTATTTACTTATTCCCATAATACAAGAACTAGGGGCCACCAAATGAAATTAATGGGCAGCAGGTTTAAAACAAATAAAAGGAAGTTCTTCTTCACACAGCGCACAGTCAACCTGTGGAACTCCTTGCCTAAGGAGGTTGTGAAGGCTAGGACTATAATAGCGTTTAAAAGAGAACTGGATAAATTCATGGAGGTTAAGTCCATTAATGGCTATTAGCCAGGATGGGTAAGGAATGGTGTCCCTAGCCTCTGTTAGTCAGAGGGTGGAGATGGATGGCAGGAGAGAGATCACTTGATCATTACCTGTTAGGTTCACTCCCTCTGGGGCACCTGGCATTGGCCACTGTTGGTAGACAGAATACTGGGCTGGATGGACCTTTGGTCTGACCCAGTATGGCCGTTCTTATGTTCTTATGTCTTAATTTCTACTCTCCTGTTCTTTTACTGTTGACAACACCAGGTTCTGTATCCTGATGGATCATTTGACTCCTCCCTCTCGCTCCTCACATGTCCAGATCCCACTGTTTCTGACTCCACAACACTTCAAAGATTTGGCTCTTCCTTTCTAGCCAAACAGCTAACAGTGCTCTCCACAGCCTGACTCACCTTTCAGCTGCTGTGATCACCTCCTTGTTGGCCTCCATGATACACACATCCCCCACCACATGCATGCTAAAATTGTCTTCCTTGCATATTGATCTAAACTTGTCCCCCGGCTCTCTGTTCCACCCACCATCAGTTTTTAAATATGTTCTCCCCTTCAAGACCCTATATAACTCTGCCTATGTTTACGTATCTGACCTTGTCTTTTATCACATCATTCCTGCACCCTCTGCTTTGCCACTGGTGCCAGGCTTGCTGTCTCAGTTGTCTGCTTCTTCCATAACCATCTCCAAGATGCCCCTTTCTCCTGGTACACCTCAATTCTGGTGTGCCAAGCCAATACCAACTCCTTCTTCAAGCCCCCTCCTTTAGACCAGTGGTTTTCAAACTGCGGGTCGTGACCCAGTACTGGGTCGCGGAATGTAAGACACTAGGTTGCGGCTACTCCGGTCAGCACTGCCGACCAGGCCGTTAAATCCCGTCAGCGGTGCTGCCCGGCTAAGGCAGGCTAGTCCCTACCTGTTCTGACATCACGCCACACCCCAGAAGTGGCCAGCAGCAGGTCCGTCTCCTAGGCAGGGGGGCCATGGGGCTCTGTGTGCTGCCCCCGCCCTGAGCATCAGCTCTGCACTCCCACTGGGACCTGGGGAGCGGGCAGTGCCTGCGGATGAGAGCCATGCAGAGCTGCTTGTGCTCCTCCGGCTAGGAGCCGGACCTGCTGCTGGCCGCTTCCGGGGCGCAGTGTGGTCTGCAGTGCCAGGACAGGCAGGAAGCCTGCCTTAGCACCCGGCCCTTCGCCACTGACCGGGAGCCACCCGAGGTAACCCTGTGCCCCAATCCCCTGCCTCAGCCTTGAGCCCCCCAAAACCCGGACCCCCTTCCTGCACCCCAAATCCCTCATCCCTGGCCCCACCCCAGAGCCTGTACCCTGAGCCCTGCACCTCTCCCGCGCCTCAACCCCCTGCCCCAGCCCTGAGCCCCCCCAAACCTGGAGCCCCTTCCTGCACTCCAAACCCCTCATCCCCAGCCCCACCCCAGAGGCTGCACCCCCAGCCCAGAGGCCTGACCCCCTCCTGCACCCCAGCCCAGAACCCACTCCCACATCCTGAACCCCTCATCCGCAGCTCCATTGGATCGCGGGCATCAACAATTTTCTTCCACTGGGTCACCAGAAAAGTTTGAAAACCACTGCCTTAGACTCTGCTTTTCCACAGTGCACACAACAACTGAGTGAATGGTAGGTATTGAAAGAGAGATCTTTGTACTACCAATAGAGGCGTGTGTCTAAACTGATTAACCAGGCGAGCATTAGCAGCATTTCTGTAACTCATGTCTTCCCTCATGCCTTCCCCTCCTATTGTTACTCCACGCTCATCACATGGTGTCCCAGGTTATAAATGCTTTGGGGAAAGGGCATGTCTCTGTACTGTGTGGCACCAAGCTCTCTCCTGGGCACTGTAAAATACCACTGGAGGGATGGCTTCTAATGACTGTCTTCTCTGTCTCAGATTAACAAGCAGAACGAGCAGATGCATGCCCTTCTGGCCATTGCTCTCACCATGTACCCCATGCGAATAGATGAGAGCATCCACTTGCAGCTGAGGGAGAAGTATGGGGACAAGATGCTGCGCATGCAGAAGGGTGACCCACAGGTGTATGAGGAGCTCTTCAGCTATGCCTGCCCCAAATTCCTCTCTCCCGTGGTCCCCAACTATGACAATGTGCATCCCAACTACCACAAGGAGCCCTTCCTGCAGCAGCTGAAGGTATTCGCCGATGAGGTGCAGCAGCAGGCCCAGCTGTCCACCATCCGCAGCTTCCTGAAGCTTTACACAACCATGCCTGTGGCCAAGCTGGCTGGCTTCTTGGACCTCACGGAGCAGGAGTTTCGCATCCAGCTCCTAGTCTTCAAACATAAGATGAAGAACCTGGTCTGGACCAGCGGCATCTCAGCCCTGGATGGGGAGTTCCAGTCAGCCTCTGAGGTTGACTTCTACATTGACAAGGTCAGTTTCTCTTTCCCTCTGCCCCAGGCATGAAAAACCATGATCAGAAATTCATCCCAATCTCTGGCGTATATGCCTTCTCTCCTCATTTCATATTCTTAATGGGGAGCTCATCCCCAGACATGGTTCAGAGTGCTGCTATGATGCCAGAATCTTGCTGTTCAACAGCGTCCTTAATGGAGAAGTGGTAGTGCCAGGAGCATGTGTCTGGGCAGGCTCTTTGCCAGCCTTTAGGCCTGTGCCACTAGAAACACATCAGACCTATTGGCCTGAGTAAACAGGCCCCAAATACTCCTGTCCCAGACTGGGGGAGCCCTCTCCATGCCACTGATCCTGGGCAGGATATGTTTCAATAATAGCTCAAGACTTCAATTTAAATGCAGTGTCTAGATTTGCCAGCTTTCAGCGCCTCCCCTGCCCATCTCATTTCCCCACCAGGTGGGAGTCTTGCTTGGCCACGCTGCTGCGTCACTAAGTGCTAAAGCCTTTAGCTCTGCCCACCCTCAGCTCTTAGCTAGCGCTTTCTCTGCTGGAAATCCAGACCCAAAGAATGATCAGACTCCAGTCTGTCCCTGAAGCTCAAGGCCAGCAAGTGCGCACAGGGAGGAGAAAAGAGTTCTTCCTGCTAAGCGAGGGCCTCCAGGTACATTGCCACTTGGCTCTTCAAAGAAGGTCTCTCTCCCCCAATCTGAATCTTGTCAGGGAGCCTGGTGGATAGAAAGGATTGTCGCTTCTAGCCTCGTGGACCTTGAGGTAACCCTCTTCGTGCAAGGCCTGGCTCTTGCTTTGCCTGCTCCACCCACCCAAACCAAGTGGAACTGCCACTGACTCCCAAGCATTAGCAGGAGCCCTGCTCTTTTGCTGCTGCTAGAAGGAGGCAGAGAGTGAACCAGACCTTGCAGGGGAAAGCTACCCTGAAAGGCCCGAGAGCTGAGATGGGGAGCCTCCACCATCAAATTGGTTATCAGGGCTGAATGGAGACATGGCCACAGGAAGTTAAAACATTGTGGACTTGGACTCCACCATTTGCAAGAGTAAACAAGAGCCTACCCCAAAGGGAAAATTTAAATTAGAGTGTTGTGGCTTAATTTTGGGCTCTTTCTGTTGACTAGTGCAGCTGAGGGGTGTCTCTGACACTGATCTCAGGCCTCAGTGGGTCCTTCCCCCAGTAATGCTACTGTATACCCCAGAATTAACTCTGCTCCTTTCCTGATTGCTCCATGTTCTCTTGGCAGGACATGATCCATATTGCAGACACAAAGGTCGCTCGGCGCTATGGGGACTTCTTCATCCGCCAAATCCACAAATTTGAGGAGGTGAGCTCTGGTTGTTACTAGGGCAGGGGACTCTGAATAATCCCTGATGGGGAGTCAGGGGAAGGTCTAGGACTAGTGGGAGAGACGTCTGTGTGGGTAGGGGTGCTTCTGTGAGACCAGACCAAACAGCTGGAATGTTTCCATTCAGTGACTCACCAAAGCCATCGGGAAGGATTGCAGGAACCCCCCTTTGGGGGAAGGATGTGCTTCTCTGTTGCGGCCCAGCATGACCACTGTCCCGGTTGCAAAATGGGAGGGGGGGAGGGATTAGGTTAACTCATTTAGTAGTGCCAGCAGGGAAGACACAACTTTAAGCTATTCCCTGGGGTATCCACCTGTGATGTGGTCTCCTCCCACATCATTCTGATATGTTTTGCTGCCACCTTGTGGGGGCTCAGTTTTCCTTAGATGAGTAACAGATTTCCATTAGTAACACCAGTGGGAATCCATTAAGGCCACCATCCTATGTAGGGCAGGAGGGACCCTTCGGAAGGCCTTGGGACACTGCTCCAGCAGCCCCGCCCTTTCTTGCTGCTGAATGCTCAGCAAGGAGGAACACACTGTCTCGGCCCCATTCTTCCAGCAGGGGCCACTGCAGGACCAGTTGTATCCAAGTGCTCACTGCAGAGAGAATGTGAACTGTCTGTGATGGAAGCAGGTCACCCCATTCCTTGCCCTATCATTTAATGAAAACACTTATACCCTCTTGTCCTGGATCTCCCGTTGTGGGGTGGGGAGGTTTTTACTATTTTTTCTCCTTACTGTGGACTACGCTTACTACTGCCTCAGGGCGTTTGCACAGTTGAGTGTGGGAGTGTTTGGGAAGGTGCACTTGTGAGAGCCCCAGCAGTGAGTATTTTCTTAAACTCCCATCTCTGTAACAGGCTGCTTCTTTTCTTCCAGCTGAATCGAACTCTGAAGAAGATGGGCCAGAGACCCTGAAACATTTGCTCAGGCTGACCAGCAATGTGCAGGGGGAGGGGAAATTATTCTATTTGCTGTGGGAGAGGGGAGTTAAGGATTGTGCATTTCTGGAATCTCCTGTGGCGCTGACATTTCTTACTTTGCTAAGCAGGTTGCTCAGATCACACCACCAAACAAAGGACTGAGATCATCTAATAAACAATTGAAATCTCCCCTGTGTTTTCAGTACCAGATACAATAACTTCTTTTTGGGAGAAGGTGGTTGCATTCTGGGGGCAATTACTACCAGTGTGTTCTCTTTCTCAGTCTCTCTGGGTAACAAGGATGGGGAACAGACCCCTTCCCCGCTTTCTAAAACTCTATGGACACTGTGGGCTGGTCTACACTGGGGGGTGGGGGGAATCGATCTAAGATACGCAACTTCAGCTACGTGATTTACCTCGGGTCTTCACAGCGCAGGATCGACGGCTGCGGCTCCCCCGTTGACTCCGCTACCGCCTCTCGCTCTGGTTCAGGGATTGATTTATCGCGTCTAGATGAAACGCGATAAATCGATCCCCGATAGATCGATTACTACCCGCCGATCCGGTGGGTAGTGAAGACATACCCTGTGAACCCAGAAGACTGCAGGGTTGATTGACTGGCAGGGAGAATGCTAGCAATCACACAGTGTGGGGCTGGGGGAGGTTATAAACCAAATTGGTCATCCATTCTCTTTCATCTATTCCCCTCTCGAATTTAAACTGAGCTGCCTGTGACTCTGTTAAAAAGTTGATCTTTTTTTGCTGCTTTGAGGTAAAAAGGCCTGGCAGCTGGTTGAGGGTTTTTAAAGGAAGGGGATTCTGCTTATTTTTACCTCAGAAATATCAGGAATGTTAAGTCTGCTCTTCTGACCAGATCTGGTTTTGCTGGAGACTCAGCTGGTGGTCTTGTAGACAGCGTGTGGTGTGAGCTCTCAGACCTTAACAGAAGGGCCAGGAACGAGACTTCCTCTCTCCCAAACATTCACAGGGGTGTGGGGTGGGATTTTGCTAATATCAATTGACAGTTTTACTTCGATTAAATCTCTTCTCAATGTTTTGACCTGTGTCAATTTCTCTAGTTCTCCAATCACCAGTACATCCCCCTCAGGCTAGACAAGACCTGAATTTCTGATGTGAAAAACCAGTAGAAAAGCAATTTTGTTTTTTTACAGAAATCTCTTGGGCATTATTTGAATGAGCTAATGAAGCAAAAAAGGTCCAGTCCCAATTTTTTTCTCCTTGCAGATGAACTTTAAATAGTTCTGAATATCTGAGAGGAAGCAACTGATGTAAGGGGAAGGCCTTTGAGTGATCAGAAAGCATGTGCCATATATACCAAGTGTTAGTACCCATTCCTTTCTGCTGAGAGGGTCTTTGCAGTCAGGCTTTGCTTGTTTCACACACTATTTTCTGTTTAATTAGTGTTCTGGAATAATTAGACTTCATTTTTGTGCCTTATAAGCATGTTGACTATGTACTAGGCACTGTCCAAATATAAGCTGCACTTTCTGCTCCAAAGAGGTCAGACGCTGAGAAGACAGGCAATTTAGCAAGAGTGGAGGGGTGGGAGAAGAGATTGCATCAGGCATTTGTTCTGGTCCTCTTCCTAGCTGCTATTAGTTGGCATTTTCTTGAGGCGTCACACTACAACTGGGTCTTGAGGGATTCAAGGAGGAGATGGCACAGATCTCATGGACTAGCACAGGGAGGGTGCACCACTGCACGAGTGGCTGTGGGGAAGAGCCAGACACAGGTACATGAGGCTGGCAGTTTTGACAGGGTACATCTGCCACGAGTAGCAGAGTAATTATGGCAGCAAACAGTGCCCCTTCCATGATCACTAGTACACCGCATCCAACACTAACAGCTTTCTCAAAACGGGCTAAGGTAGAACAGTGGAGTTACTGAGCTACTCTTATTTTTCCAAAAAGTGTAATGGGATCTCAACTTCCATCTGGCCAGTAGCCAGCTGCAGTAGACAGCAGCAAACTTGTTTCAACATCTCTTCTGCAGGGAGACACCTAGCAGGGCAGTACCTCTGCTTAGAGTTGCAAATGAATGCATTAGCTGTCTCCTGTAAGGCAGTGGTTCCCAAACGGGTTCGCAAAATGTTACAGGGGGGTCTCGGGAAAAAATTCCCTAATGGCAGACAGAGCTGTCCCTAGGGACTCCGGATAACATGGGGCCTGGAGCCCTTGGACTTCCAAGAGCTACGCAGATCAAAGCAAGCATATCTATCACACTGAGATTTAAACTTCAAGACTCATAAGAAATGGAAAGGGAGGTGGATATTTTTTGCTGTTTTTAAAATTAAATAGGCAGCTAGGATTGTTTTTAAAATTATGAAGAACAAGTTTAAGCTTTGTTGTAACGTGTGTTTGCCTGGACTGCTCAAGACCTGAATGCTTGTGTATGAGGAACTCTTAAATACCTTCATGCTGTTTCACATCTGATATTCCTTGATGAAACATAGGAGCCTTGTCTTATAACAGGCTTATTCATAGTGATACAAGCTACGAAAGTGAGATCTTGGAAGAGTGTTGCTGTTTTCATAATGTAATAAAAATACCGTAATAATAAATAATAATAGTGTGTAGTAAGCTTGTCATAAAAAAATTATATTTCCAAGATTGCTGCTTTTATAATTTATACTCAGGTAAAGGAGAAAATCCCTGGAAATATTCATTTTTAGGAGGGGGTTCACGAGACTTGATATTTTAGTGAAAGGGGTTCACAGGTTGTTAAAGTTTGGGAACCACTGTTGTAAGGCAAGAGTGCTGCTAAAGGGACCCAGCCTACTCTTAATCTGTCACTGGTATGTTAGGATTATAGACACTTTAATTGCACATACGCCATTTTAAACCTTAAATAATTACAGTCGCATGCATTGTTCTCAGATAGTCAAACATGCCAGTTCCACAGCTTGCATCTGTCAAAAGATTTCCTCATGCTGCACATAATATGTTACACATTTGCAGCCGGTATGACTGGCTCTGTGCCCTGGGGTAGAGGCTGTGAAAGGTTAACTGAAAGGGGCTGGCTTTGTGGAAAGAAGCCAAAGGCGCTGCAGTCCTTGGGGTGGAAAGATGGGCTCAGCTAGATGTGGTGCCTGGCACTGGTTGAAACTGGAGGAATGCAGGGCATTCAGCAGCAGTCATACTAGGAATGTCTCTAATGCTGTTCCCAAGGGAGGGGAGATGGTTTTGTTATAATCCCTACCTCCAGCCTCATCTGAGGGGGCAGAGTCTGACTGGGAAAGCCCCCTCGGGCAATCCTGGCCAAAGTGGTTCTGATCAATGGGCCATCAGCACAGGTTGCTGCCATTGATGACTTGTGGCAGTAAGGGAGCTGGTCCTACTTCAAGCATAGAGCCTGGCAAAGAGGAAAATCCAGCTGAAGAAGCTTTTCCAATTCTGATTGAGTGTCACATCCACATTCACCACCGACTACTGTGGGGCATACACTGCCTAGACAATACCAACCTCATGGCCATGCTACAGTGGTGTTGAATAGTCAGCAGGGTCATACAAAAAATATTCTTGATGCAAAAGGTGACTCCTCCCCTTCCCCTATGCCATGTAATTTCAAGATACCTGCTCAGCAATTTTCTCTGTGTTCCTCAAGTTGGGTCCTGGCAGCTATACAAGTATTTAAAAGGTGTAAACTCTGAAGAGGAAAGTGGAATTTTAGCATGGTCAAATGGGATGAAACTGAGCTAGGGTAGATGTAGGGAATGAATGTTAGCACAGAATGTGACCACTCATCTCAGCAACATGGGCTACTGCGAGCACATCACAGCTGTCCTCTGCTTCTTCCACTGGCTACCTATGGAAGACAGTGTCCAGTTCAAGGCCTTAGCCTTTATCTTCAAAGCATTCAATTACAGTTGGGTGAATACATGATTTTTCAGTTTGGTGGCAGTTCTGAAAAAATGCTGGTTTGGGTCTAACTGAATTTGAAAAATGCTGGTGACTTGAAAAAGGCCATTTTGGGATGAATGAAATGTTTGATCTGGAACATCTTGGGCAGGGTGCTTTTAAAAGGCTAGATCCAAAACCCAAGAGGAGGTAGTGCAGCCACCACCTCCTTGACAAGCTTTAGAGCGTTTAGGGGTGAGGGCATTCAGCTGGGTTGTGGGAAACTTGGGTTCAATTTTCCCCTCTGTCTGATATGGAGAATGGATTTGACACTTGGGTCTCCCATGTTGCAGGCATGTACTCTAGCCACTGGGTTTCATTCTCACCTGTTGAAGCTGTTCCACTTTGTATAACTCATTACAGAGTAGGCCAGAGCGATTGCCTCTATGGCCTGGTGGTTTGGGCACTCACCTCTGGGAGATGGGAAGCCCAACTTCAAATCTTGCTCTATTATTTATACCCACTGGAAGAGCTTCAACAGTAGAGATTGAGAAAGGCCCACATCAGAATAGCCCATAGCACACTCCTGCAGTGTGGGAGAGCTAAGTTTAAATCCTGTCTCCACATCAGGCAGAGGGAGGAATTGATCCTGGGCCTTCCACAACCCAGATGAGTATCCTACCCACAGACCTGAGATTTTAAAGGAGGCAGTAGCACCACCTACTCCAGCTGTTGTGCGAAATGACACCTTAGTCCCCAAAAAGAATTTTTGGCTGAAACAATTCTGCATCAAATCCATGCATTTTTTGGCTAATTTACTATTTGCAAAAAAAAAAAAAACAAAATACCATAGCTCAGAGACAAAGACTGCAGTCAATTGCTCCGCTCCTTAGCAATAACAAAACTGCCTGCAGCAAGAGTGCAGTTTGTGCAGAGCTCTCTCAGCTGCTAATTCAAGATTCGGACCAAACTTCCACAGGAACTAAGAATTATCATAAACGTCACCACCTTCCGCTCCAAGTGCAGAGCCCCCTTCTTTGATCTCGCATTTACCAATCTAAATATATAATACGGTGTACGTACACATTTAAAATATCCTCACACCATTTCCTCTGAGGGAGCGGACGAGAGACAGGAAGAACCACAGTGAGAGATGTTAGTCACACTGCTTAATGCACTACTGGAAGATGTTCCGATACCACAGTGATGAGGGCTGTACAAGAGCCAGGACAGAACATCAGGAAGCATTTATCAACAGTGCGGTCTATTAGACTGTGGAATAGTATTGCCAGAAAAGCTGGAAGCTCCACCTCTTCAGCAATTTAAAACAAGATGGGACAAAGCTCTGGAGAGTATACTGCAGTTAATCCTGGGCTGGGCGGGGGTGACAGAGATGATGTGATCCAATATGTAGCCCCAAGCTCTGAGTGTCTCTAGGCTCTGTTTGCCAGAAGCTGGGAATGGGCCACAAGGGATGGATCATTTGATGATTGCCTGTTCTGTTCATTCCCTCTGAAGCATCTGTCATTGGCTATTGTCAGAAGACAGGATACTGGGCTAGATGGACCATTGGTCTGACCCAGTATGGCCATTCTTATGTTCATTCCCATCTCAGATTCCTATAGGGTGCTGTGGACTGGATAAAATGGCAAAAAGCTCATGGCTCCTCATTCCTGAGACAGGTGTGTAGCTATACTGAGGGGTCAGACAGTATTGAATGGAGGACAGAATAAACTCTCCCAACCCCCCCAGGGGAACTAGTGTCTTCTGATGTCTGTCTCCTCACACTGATGTTTTGAAGGTCAGGAGCTGTGTTTACCGTTTCAGCATGGGCTCTGTTTGCATTAATTTGAGCTTGAGGTCTGCATGGCATTCCTTTGGTGGAATCCTCATGGACTCTCTGGAGACATGTCTCCCCCAGCCCATGTCCCAGCAAAAAACACCACTGAACAAAATGCTTCTGAGAGCCCCAGTAGCCCCTAAAACTCCATTTACCTCAGTCCATGACTCAGTACATTTTGCAAACAGGTTCTGAAATTTCATTGCAGGATCCATAACTTAAATTTCCCCCAAAGGTAGGGGGTATCCTATACAGAGCACATAAGTAGGAAGATTACACCTATTCTGTTGTAGGATTTTCCAGTGCCCATCAATGAGTATCCAAGATACCCTGTTGGGACTCAGGAGATCTGGGTTGCATTCCCTGCTCTGCCATTGACCTGCAGTGTGACCTTGGGTAAGTCACATCACCTCCCTGAGCCTCAATTTCCCCATCCGTGAAATAGGATAACAATACTCATCCTCCTTTGTGAAGTGCTTTCAAATCTATGGGTGAGAAGCACAACAGAAAAGCAACCTATGATTAAACTCTGCCCCTGGTTTTTTGTTCACCCCATCTGTGGAGTATGGGCAATGAAATATTTCTAGCACACTGGAAAGCACTGGAGGCAGCACACAGAACAGGCTCCAACAGATTGTTAAAGGAATTGTGGCTTGCAGTGGTATGCTTTATTAATACTAGGTTGAGACCAAAAACATGCTCAATCAGGACATTCCATTCTTAGGTAGCAAATGCCTAGAGAGTTGGAAGAACAGGCCCAAAGCATGGAGGAGGCAGGCCTGGTAGCTGTCTAGGGTAGCAAAATGTTTAATAACTGGCTGGCTGGATGCAGCCCAATAAGAGTGTGGGAGTTCAGGAGAGTTACTGGTTTGCTTATAGCAGCAGAACCTTTCAGGCCCTGTGAGATGTGCAAGGGGGGTACATAATATAGTGTGGATTTCCAAGCCACCCACTCTCCTCTCCCTCCTTTGGCGCCAAACGCACCACAATATTCCTATTGTTTAGCCAGAGTGCTTGTTACACAAAATCCTGCTGTTCTCTCCAGCTGCCCTGGGGAAGGAGCTCAAATTAGGCCATCCCTGCCAGGCTACTGAGTAATGGATGGAGCCCATTTTTCTCCGCTGGGTTAGTAAGGGTGAAGGGAGGGATCTGCATAGAGCAGCACCAACAAAGCACATGCCCTACCGCACCCAGTCTGAGTCACACCCTGCTCCAGTCTCACTCATCTAACTAGTTTCTGATTTGGTTTCCAGGGTCCCTCCATAAGAACACACATCTCACGTACTATCAGATACCCAGGTACACAGTTTTAACTGACATTGTAAACTCACTGGGTTGGGCTTGTGACTTATTATCTGGTAAGCACCATGCATACCTATGGGGCTGTATACAGAGGGTAAATAAAAGATTATTCTCAGTTTTGTCCTCATCCTCAAAGGAAACCTGCACAACACTTTCAAAAGAGGAGCCTGGGAGCTTAAATTCATTACTCTGCTAGACACTAAAAATGATGGACTGAACAGAGATATTGGATTTATGGTTTATTACAACAATCTGTAACCCACTGGGCCCCCCTCCCACTTTCTGTCCTAGGACTGCAGAGGTGTTAAAGGGCCACTCTATCTTGAATGGTCCCTTAAAATACAAGTGCTAACTACTATACTTAAACATGTTGCACGTAGCTGATGGCTGCAGGCTGGGAGACAGGGGAGTACCTTTCCCAGCCCTAAGAGCTCCGTGCAGCTCCAAAGCATGTCTCTCCCACCAACAGAAGTTGTGCCAATAAAAGTTATGATCTCACCCACCTTCTTTTTGGCTCTATTATTGTTCTCAGTGCCAGGAGCGCTGGAAGCCCCCCGTGGTTAATAGCAGGCACTCAGGGAACCCCTTGGCACGGGGCAGGCGAGACCCCTGGCGTGCTCAGACAGCGGACATGCCCAGGGCCAGCTGGACACGAGGTACCGGGTGGCAATGCGGGACACTCCCCCTTGCCCCGGGGTATGCCGAGCGCCCAGGCCCTGCCCCATGGCCCCTGGCCCGTGCCAGGCTGGGACCCTCCCCGCCGCGGCTCGGGCCGAGGAAGAGCCGGGGTGCGGGGCTGGGCGGAGGAGCGGCGGGGACAGGTCTGAGCAGAGCCCGGCGCGGGGAGGGAGGCGCAGCCGGCGCCCGGAGGGGGTAGGAGGGAGCCGCGAGCCGCGGCGGGGCACGGAGCGCAGCGGAGCCGCGGCACCGGAGCCCTGTGATCCCCGCCCCGCAGGCGGAGCCCCCTGCCCGCCGGGGCCGAGCGCAGGGACAGGAGCCCGCAGGCCGCTCCCGGGAGCCGCCCAGGCCCGGGCCGGAGAGCGCGGAGCCCTGTCCGCTCCCCATGAGGCTCCCCCCGGCGGCGGCGCCCTGACCTCCGGATCCGCCCCGATGTCGGGTCCCCGGGGCGCCCTGCAGGCCTGGTGCCGCCGCCAGTGCGAGGGCTACCCCGGCGTGGAGATCCGCGACCTCAGCAGCTCCTTCCGCGACGGCCTGGCCTTCTGCGCCATCCTGCACCGGCACCGGCCCGACCTGCTGTGAGTACCGGGCCGGGAGCGGCACCAGGCCCAGCAGCGCCGGGCTCGCCTGAGCCCCGGCCGCGGCCGCCCGGGGGCGTCGCTCCGGCCCCTACACGGGGCGGCGAAGACCGCACCCAGGAACCCCGAGGGACAGGGGGGACCCTGGGACGGGGGGTAGGGCCACCGGGAAACGCCCTGGGATAGAGGAAAGGGAGCCCAGGCCCCCCCCCAGCTCCCTGGGGCAGAGGCACCGGGGAACCATCCTCATACCTAGGCTATAGGGGAGGTGACCCTGACACCCAGATGTGTAGGGATTTAGTGCAGGGAGCTCTGGGACCCCTCCTGCCTCTGAGGTTTATAAAGGGCGTTAACGGACTGTCTGTTAGGGTCTTTTAGTTCTGGGATTTAAGAAGAGTTGGGGGAGCTGGGCCAGAGGGGCAGCGGGAGGAGTGGGGTGGGATGCTTGGAGACTGGCTCCTGGGTGTGCGTATGTGGGAGCAACTTTAAAACATTTCCTGGACTGCAAGTGGAGTTCTTTCACATTTATTGCATCTGAATAGCTGCAGCCCTTGGAATTTAATAATAATAATAGGTTACATGTGTTTAAGGTCTTTAATCCATGGATCTTGAAAACACTTTATCAACCCTATGAATTAAGCTTTGAGTATCTGTTAATTATTACCCACATTCTACAGAGGGAGAAACTGAGGCACAGCGAGGTTATGTGACTTGCCCACATTATCCAGTCAGATTTGGGAATAGAACACAGAATTCTTGATTCCCTGTCCCCTGTGCTAATCACAGGACAAATCACTCTCTTATTTGAAAAAATAAATAAAAATAAAAGTGAGGCTTGAGGAAGGAGCCCTAACCCCTATCTCTGGAACTGTCACTATCAAATCCTACAGGATAGTCTGACGAGGACAGTAGGAAGTAAATGGGAAGTGATGTTCCTAATACCATCCTATATACCCTGTTCTCCCCAAAATGGGCCTATACAGTATTACTGCAGCATGTGCCCGATATGCGCTATTCTGTCGGCTAAGGCATTTTTGCATTTATTTTGAAAATTCCCAGCACTGTCTCAGTCAATAAGCTTCTTCTTTTCCAACAACTGTTTATAAATGCAGCATGTATGGACAAAGCACCGGAGAATATGCTGTAGGAAATGATCCTGCATTGGCCAGGAATGAGGGATGGACAAATGTTACTTAACAGGTGTCCTTCCTAGGCTCCTGTGATTCAGTATGTATGCATATTTTTCAGTGGAGGGGGTTTGTGTGCTAATTCAGTTTCTTCCTGGCCTGATTAAGTGCCAGCGAGGAGGGCATGCTGCTTCAGTGGGGGACTTTCTGATCTTGGGTTAGGGGAGTGCCAGGTGCAGGCTTAACTAGTATAATGCTGCGCTGAACACCAGAAATGAGTGATGATGACAGTGGAAAATAGCCTCTAGAGCTTCCCACCATGCTAATGGCTTGGAATTTAGTTTCTCAGTCTGCACTCCTTTTGCAGGAGGCTCTTGGGTAGAAGGGAATGGACTAACAGACAGATTAATGAGAGGGACAGAGACAGGTGAGTTTGGGAATGGTGTTGCTGGGGGTGATGCTCTCCTCCTGGAGAAATCATATAGCCAGATAGGCAGCTGAGATGATTCCCACTCCTCCCCCAAGCTGCATGCTGTGGCCAGCTCAGAAATCCACCATCTGTCCGTTCCAGTCTTTGCTGCGACTAGTGATCTGATGCTCTCCCCTTGTCCCTAGTACACACATTTCTTCTCACCCATAGGCTAGTCTCTTAAATCTGACATACAGCAGTGCATGTTCCTTCCACAACCAAGGCATTTTTCTTACCACCCCAGTTGAGGTTGCTTAGCACAATAGACTCCTCTTTTGTTTAGGTGCCCTAAAGATTGCTACCCAATTAACAGAAGCCACAGTTTTAATATTAATGTGGCTGAGGAGCTGCAGCACACATCCTATTACAGAACGGGCCCATGTAGTTAGGAGAAGGCGCATGGGCGGCGGGTATAATAGGCCCCGGCGCTGCTGTGGCCGCCGGACCCCAGTTGCAGGGTTTTGGGGAGAATATTTTGATTTATTATGCCCCATGCAGGTTCCGGGATGGCTGAGGAGGCAGTACATGCTATCCAGCTCCCCAGGTTCATCAGTACTCCCTGGACTCTGGCCAATGGGGGGGGGAGCTTGGGTCTCTGGTTGGCCTGGGGCTCCTCTGGCTGAGGGGGGAGGGTGCTCGGGGCTCCTCCAGGTGTAGGGGGGTGTCTCGGGGGTCTGACTGCAGGGGAGGGGGAGGGGCAGGTGGAAGGGGCGGAGCTGGGGCTAGCCTCCAGGTGCTATCTGAACTGGTGGGCTAGAGACCACGTCTATTGCCTGCCTATTTCAGGAGTCACCTGCACAATGCTCAGCATGGGTCACTGATGTGGAAGAGGCAAACTAAAACAGGGACGAGTAGCAATTCATACTGTTTTTATTTTTGCATTTATCTCGGCTATTAAGGGGCTGAAAAGCAAACCAACAGGGCCAGCGTGAAAGTGAGATATCCAAAACCCTACAGTAAGCACCCCTAAGTCATCTGAAGGCTTCCTCATTAAGTGGAATTACCATCTCCTTAAGCTTGCTCTTAGTATCAGTGGGCTCAAATCTGTTCCCTGGCAGATATCTTAACTAAGAGCATCTCAGTTAAGTGGAGTGAACTGTATTGTAAAGACAGACCTAGGGCCTTACAAGGACATAGCATGTTAAGAAAGGATTTTTCAAGGGGTGGCCGAAGGGTGTGCCGTCTCATCTGATTTCAGTCGCTTCAGCATGTCCTGATTTGGAAACTCAAGGATATGGAGTAATAAATCTCTCAGACAGCGGAGCAAAAGCATTCCCCCTGTTCTTCTAAATTGTATTTATAAAGCACCGTCAATCCTCTTGGTAATAGTATCTGGCTGGTAATTGTGAATAGCCTTGTACTACGGTTAATGGGCTTCCAATGTTATGGGCCGTTCCAGCCGCTTTCAAACAACTGTGCTGCTGCTGCTCATGCCGATTGCAATGGTGTGAACCCAAGAGACCCTGAAGTTCTGGATACACATGCATTTATATGCTATCATGTTCCAGCTCCATCAGGGTGTGAAACAACATAAGCATGCAGCAGCTGTGCTGAGCTGGATGGCGCTCAGTCATGGAACTCACTTCTGTGTAATAATGCTAACCCAGCGCTCTGCTCCTTAGGGTTTCTCCTGGTTCTAGAGCGTCTCAGTTTGTGCCTCTCCTATTTATCTATTAGTTATGTGTAAAGCATCTAGCCTGTCTATTATCTAGATGCTCTTGCTCCATGGGGTGTCTAGCGCAGAACAGCTACTGTGGCCCCAAGTGAGATGTACTTGTCTTGATAAATTCTTGGATGTGAAGGGGAAGCTGTTTGAGAAGAGGGGTGTGATGCCTTTTCATGAAATGATGCAGAGACCATAGCCTGTCTCTTGCCATTGTTGAAAGTAAAGCTAGTTTCCATTCTTGCTCTCCTAAGTCCACTCAAACTAGACCAATTAATTTGAAATTCCACAGGTGGGATCTTATTGCTGGGTGTAGATACACTCTCCTGGAAAGCTTCAGGCAAATGGGACAAGACTTTTGGAAGCAACGAGAGTCTAAAAAAGCAATGAGAGCTGCAAGTGCTCAGCACCTTTAGAATCTGGCCCAAGGTAGCTCAAGTTGGGCACCCAAACACAGGGGTGTTAAAAATATGAGCCTAAGCCATTTGCTGCTGGGGTACTGTGGTTTATGGGGTTAGGCACAGGATTGGGAGTCTGGAGATGTGGGTTCTAATTCTGCTTTTGACCCCCACTGGTTTTGTGACCTTGGGCAAGTGACTCAGATTCTCTGTGCCTGTTTTCCCCATCTGTAAAATGGGCAACAAAGGTCAGTCTCCTGGCTGAGACCTGGACTGAGATTCTGGAGATTTGGGTTCAGTTTGTAGCTTTGTCACAGGCTGTGTGTGTGACCTTGGGCAAGATACTTAATGTCTTTTTCCCCCCATCTGTAAGACTGGAATAATATATCCAGACCTACTTCACAGGGGCCTGAGAGGATTAATTAGCTAATGCTTGGACAGTGCTTTGAAAATCTAAAGCACAATGTAAGTATTTAGTGGGCTTCCCTTGCAGCTTGGTGAAGCAAGAAGCAGCTATGTACGTGGGAGAGTGAACATCTCTTCCCATGTCCTTGCACTGCTGCCTTGCACAGAGCCTGTGGAGGGAGACTTTCGGGGTATAGACACCAAAAGAATAGGACAGTGTCTGGCCTCGGCATTTTCGGTGGAGAGAGAGAAGCAAATGTACACCGAAAACGAGAGGAGAAGGAGGGACACACCATAGCAACATCAGATCTGAAATATTTAGTCTGCGTCGAGTCATCGGTTCAAATCCCGGCAGGGTCAGCTCAACTATTCCTCTCTGAGAGAGGTAGATTTCTATGCAGTATGCTGTGTGGATTTTTCAGACAGGATCTTAAAAGCTGAAGTCCTCCCTGCTATGTGTGGCCGTTAAAGAGCCCACAACGTATTTTGGAAAAATATAGGAGTTTGCTCTAGTGTTTGCTGTACAAAATGCCCCCTGTCTCCCAGTATTTTGTGGGCTTGTTGGCTGCTGTCCTAAACCACAGAGGCCACTACTGCTGCTGTATCTATGTAATTGGCAAAGCACTTTGGGATGAAAGATGCTATATCCATGGAAATTCTGACTCCCAAGTGTGTTCTGCTTTGTTGGGACTTGCTGAATCAGGGCAATCATTCTACTGGATGTCTTCCAGGAAACTGATTTAATAATGAGGAATGGTAATACAGATGCTTCATCAGGACAGTATTCCCATGAATCAGATATTATGGGACTGCCTTAGGCTGATGCCAAAGTAGTGATATATATTTACCGAGGTGCCAGATAGTTGTGAAATTCTAAATTCTGGTATTTCAATCCAGGAGTCGCCAAATAAAGCTAAAAGGGTGTATTTTCCTGGAGGTTTTCTGACCTGCAGCACCCAAATGCACTGGAAGGCTCCACCCCAATGTGTGTTAGTTACTCCCTCCCTGGGTGCTGTTGTGTGCCCCACGGAGCAGAACTTGGGCTCCTCAGGGCCAGATGGAGCTGTAAAAGAAGGAGTGTGATGGACAGGAAAAGAGGGGGATGGGCCGAAACCTACCCACCATTTGTGTGCTACGTTTCTCACCATGGAGATCTGAGGAAGGAGACCAGGTGGAGCATAGTGTTTGTGGAATTTATTCTCTACAGTCAAAGTTGAGACCCTTCCACCCTGCCTTACCAGCAAAGCCACCTGTATCTTCGCACTCCCAATCACTTGGTAACACTCATCATCATCTTCTTTCCACATGCACACCCCACCCACCCAAGCAGAATGGGCCTGTCTGAAATAAAGTGGTTTTGTGTTGGCAGAAGAGATTAGGGATAGGGGTGAAGATTATTTTATATTTCGTCTGGCTTTGGATGCTCCTCATTGGCCAGTGTTATGGTTGCTACAAACTCCACCAAAACCAGTGCTCAGTTTCCAAGCCAATCATGTACACAAGGAAAGCTAGGAAATTCAAATGACGGTTATTATTTTTGAAAAGGGAGATACAAGGTTAACATACTCCAGTCAGCCTTCACTCTGATCTCATGTCACGTCTCTCGTGTTGCTGAGCTTCTTGTTTCTAAGAAAAACAGAACAAACTGAATTCTCAGGCCAAAAAAGCCCTTTAGTTTGAGTTATGATCATAAATATTTACGGGGAAAACACCTGTGTGGACCCTTGTCTTTAAAAAAAAAAAAAAAAAAACCCACACACAGCTGTGAGCCAGTAAATCCAAAGTTAAGGTTATGGATGATAGGAAAAAAATGCCAAATATGGAAATGAAGAGTTAAGATACATCAAATAACCTTAATTCAGCCCTTGTATTCCCACATGCTCCCATTACATGGTACAATGCTCAGCATAGATGTGTGTGGGGGTGTGTGTGAACACATCTGTATGTGCCACCTACTTGACCAGGGTCTAGCCTCCAACTCCACTGGTCTTTGGTGAGAACAGCAACACCAATGTTTTGCCTCTGAACAGAGGAAGTCTATTCTTGCTGTGTCAGAGGCTGTGACTGGGGTTTATTTCAGTGTTTCACAGATTTCCTGTGCAACCTTGGGAAAGTCACTGAGGGACTTTCTTCCATCCTTCCTCATGCTGGGAGTAGTCGTATTACCCATCTTTTGCTGCGAAGCTAAACTGGGACAGTAAAGATGAGGACATTTTGTTTTTAGTGTAGCCACAACCAGTCAGACTCCTCCTGGGTTAAAGTACTAAATGTAAGTAAGAGTGGCCCATTCTGATCTTTAATTTCTGGGCTTGTGTCCTCAACCTTAAAATGGAGATGATACTTATCTACCTCACAGGTATGCTGTGATGCTGAGTTCATTGTTTAGTATAGAATGCTGAGCTCATCAGCTGGACGGTGCTGTAACAAGCACAAAGTGATGCTGTCATTACACTTCATATGCACACCACAGACATATCCAACTCCTATCCTATATTTTCTTCACACCAGGTACTGGAAATCTTACAACCATTTTAACCCTTTACTCTCCACACTGGTTGGGCCTCCCCTGGCACAGGAAATTTTAAACCCTTGTAGATAGGCTACATATACGCTCCACTGGCTATGATTTAAGTTGTCTGCAGCTGCATATGAAATGCCAGAGTATGCTGGGGTTTAAAGTGTTCCCAGATTCTTGTCTGAATCAGCAAGGCATCCAGTGTTTAACGTTCCATCTAGCTGCAAAACTGTATTTGATTGATCATCTGCCTCAGACGGGGGCATAGGGTGTTGGGGAGATGAGGGTAGAGGTGGAGTAGTCTGAGGCACTTTTTCTGTATTTCTCCATGTTTGGGGTGTTTTTGATACGTCATCTTAAATCTTCTACTCTATCACAGTGGGGCTTCAATACTGGCTGGAGCCTTTAGGTGCTATTGGAATACAGATGATGATGATAAAGTCTTAATTTCCTGGCTTTCAGCCCTTTGTGTTTTTTCAAATTGCAAAATTCTCTTACCGTCTCTTGCCCTGTTTGCAGTCTTAAATCTACTTTAACAAAGGTTTTGTTTGTCTGGGAGTTTGGCTTTTTGTTGTTGAAATGCCCTTGTAATATTGGTTGTCCCGTGAACCTGTTTGTGGTGTCTCGTGGAGCTGTTCCTCCCTTTTCTCATATCACCCCTCTGTGATTTCTTGTTCCAGAAATTTTGATTCACTCTCCAAGGACAATGTCTACGAGAACAACCACCTGGTGAGTCCCCGTGACGCCTTGCACTGAGGGAAAGAGGGAGTCATGGACGTGGGAAATAACATGATAGAGTACGCAATGTTGGCATAAAGTGCACTTGAGGGCTGGGGGATGTGGTGGCAGCCATCTGTACAAGGCTAGAAAAATCTATTCACTCTGGATAAGGCAGAAGCTTACCTGGGTGAGTGAGGGGACCTGAAGTGTCTTCTTCCACACATTCTAAGCTCCCATTAAAGAAAATATAAGCTTCTAGTTTATGTCGTTGCCAAGATAACTTTCTGAGTGGGAAACCAATGTGGCGGCATCTTGACAGCTCCATTGCTTCTGCTGTTCTGAACTTTGCCAAACAGCTGAAGATTGAAGTTAACAAGAGTCCGGTTAGTTTCCCAACCTCATGGGCAGCAATGCAGCTGTCTAGATTCATGTCAACTTCACGATGCTCCTTGGAAAAGCAGTGCCTGCCTCTGCTGCAGATGATAGGAGTTATTGACAGGGGAGGAAGATCCAAAAACCAGAGGCTGGGAGTAGAGTAGAAGATCAGTGACCACATCTTCCCTGTCTTCCTTGCAACAGCCAGGAGGCATGGGTTGGCTTAAATTAGTGGAGATCCTCCTCCTTCACAGCAGCCAGGAGGCTCTTGAGGAGAACAAAGATAGAGAAGGGTCCTGTCCCTCAGCAGCTAAAGGTATGGCTGAGCGGGAGCTTCACATTTATCAGACACTAGCAAGAGGCTGACATAAAAATGGAGCCCCGGAGCATGGTCTAGGGACAGCACCCTCACCCTTCCCAGCAGCTGGTGGTAGGAGAGCTGGGTTTCTCACCAGGATGGACTTTCATGTCTTGACAAGTAAACGACTGGTAGATGTTTTCAAGTTTTGTTTGATGGGATGCACAGCAAAGGTGCTAGATACACACAAATCACAACCGGAGCGTCTCCTAGTGAAGTATCATGCTCGAGGAAGGAGTGGTTCTTGGGGATTGGTGGCCCAAAGGGCAGTATGATCCTAGGGAAGGGACATTCCTGAGGCCAGCACAGTTTCCGGTGAAGTGATGGTCCCAGAAGTGGTGTGGTGCCAGGTCGAGCCACTGCTCTGAGAGAAGCCATGATCACAGGAGTGCCCTCCGTGGAACAGGACTGAATATGGTGTCCTGGGGACGATAGTGCTTCAGTGAAGCAGTGTTCCCTCACCGCCCTTCTGCCCAGCCCCATCACCTCCAGCAAGCCCCGCTGTTTGGTGCTCACTGGGGTGCGAGAAATATGCTTATTTGTTCCCCTTTGGTCTGAGAGGTTAGTGGTGGAATGTGTTTGGATCCCTTTGTGGCTACCAAGTGAGTGTAAACAGGAATCCAGTGAGAATGGAATGGTGAGGTTGTCTGAAAATATCTGATGTGAGAGAGAGCTGGAAAGACAAGGAGCCATGGAACGTAGGCATCACTAGGGCTCGTGGAAGGCTTGGGTTCAAAAGAAAATAAGTCAGTGGGGCAGCTGGGGATCCCAGGGGTTCCCCAAAATAATCACACACTCCCACCCAAAGGGAACTGAGCTACAACATTTGGAGTTCATTCAGTCTCAGGGCTTCCCATACACTGTGCTCCCACAATGGGATCCTAGCTCTGCTCTGTCTTCCACAGTCTTCCACATTTAGACCCTTAGCCCTTCGGCTGTCTGGCTCTGCCTGTAGAGTATTTGTGAGCCCCTTTATGTTATCTTGGGGTTTGTTTTGCCAACTCTGGTTGAGACATTTGAGTGGCAAAGTAGCAGGCCTCAGCAATCCTATCTCAGGGCAAAGGTGCAGTTGGTCAGCTACAGACATCTGGGCTGCCCTGCCAGAGAAGCAACAGCAAGCGCAGACATTTAGCTGTAGTGAGAGCAACACCTCCCTCTGCTGGGCAAGCTTTGGTGGCACTGCAGAGCCCAACCATGTCCTGTGCACTGTGCCTCATTATTCCTGGCTGGCAGATGTCCTGTTTGACCATGAATTTATCAGTCCACGTAGGTATCCCCATCTTAGTAGTATCTGCGCACCCTACACATTTTAATGGATATATCCCCATAACACTGCTGTGAGTGAGGCAGGGCAGTATTATTGTTCCCGTTTCGCAGAGAGGGAACCCAGGCACACAGAGATTACGGGGCTTGCCACAGGTCATACAGGCAGTCTCAGATGGGGCCGGGAATTGAACCCTCAGCCCCCATCCAGTGCCTTAACCACAAGATCATTCTTCTTCTCTGGAGATGAGACCGGGATCTTGGCACGGTTCCTAGTGGGGCAAGTGCCCACCTGGTTAAAGCCACCATCCCTCGTAGTACTACTGGGCCGTGTTATTGGTGGGATGGTCCCTGGAGACTGAACTCCTTGCTTTCTCCCCCCTCAGGTCATAACTCTAAGGAGACTTCCCGGGAGGAGTAGGGAACATGGAAGAACAAATGAACTGGGTGGTATAGCAGGGTGAGAGGAGAGGGGAAGAGTGACGGCTGGAGGGTCACTGAGAACAAGGGCACCTCCATCACTAACCATCCCTGCTTTTTGTTTCCTCTGACGTGCAAGTGTGTCCATGAGCCTCTGTTTTCCACAGGGTGGATTTGATTTAAATCACTAGTCAGGAAGACACGATTTAATCATGGATTTCTACATAAAAGTGCATTCTTGTTGGTTGTTATAACCTTAATACATATTCTTCATAACTCAGAGATGGATATAGGTTTCATTTTTAGAAGGTACACACTATACATTTTGAAACAGTGATTTATTTTGAAAACTTTTCAGATTAGTTTTACAGCAATATCAGAAAATGAATGTTTGTTGGTTATTTCGTTTACCAAAGGTAATTGAAGGAGATATTTATGAAGTCATTGGGAGGTCAACTATCTCCAATTCAACAGATTAATCATTAATATTTGGAGGATTTTCTTGCATTGCAGTATTAGGAGGAGAACATCATCAGACAGACATTTAAATTGTTTTATTTAACTAAAACAACAACGTTAAGTATTCTGGATTTTTTTCTTCAACAGCAAACATATAATATTTTAACAAAACAAGCGTCCCTCACTTCTCACATTTATCTCCAGACTTCTTCTCCTTGTCCAGATCTATTCCGCCCCCAACATTCTTCTATTCATTGAACTTTTTGAAACTTTGCACTTTTAGAGATCGGTAAGGGATTGACTCTTGTGTACACAAATTTGCAGAGGGACAATAGAGTTGAGGTCTGTTATTTCTCACCTCTATATATTATTTATTTATTTAAAAACATTTTTGCTGTTAACAAGCATGTTATCTCTGGAGACACAAATCCACAGTTTGAGAACTGCAAAACTACGCATCTCTGATGGTATCTTCTAGACCAGTGGTTCTTAATCTGGGGTGAACGCACCCCCTGAGGGTGCGAGATGCCCTGTCTGGGGATACGAAACATGCCAGATTTTTTTAGAAGGTAAATAATTGAAAACACAAATTAAGCACAGGCACATAAGTACAACTACTTTGTTTCATCAAACCTATGTATTTATTAACATTATACATTTTTTTAACGATTACTGTAATATACAAACAAAAAATATATATCTAGGTTTAAGGGGTGCGAGAACATATTTTGAGAACCAAAGGGGTGCAGGCTGCAGTAAAGGTTAAGAACCACTGTTCTAATCTGAGCACTGAGTCCCATTGGGTAGATAGAAAGATTAACCTAAATAATCTATACAGAAGCCTGTGGAACCCCATGAGATCGAGTCCCTAATCCATGAACTACTGGAACCATTTACAAAACTTTTCTTAAACATTACATGAATATATTGTCTCATACTATAGAATTAAAATTTATAATCCCTATTCCATGATGAGATCTCTTTGAGCTATAATATATCTTAATTAAAACTATCTTTAGATAGGTTTTTTCCTCAAAAAGCATTTTATCAAAAAAATCCGATTTAAATAAAAAAAATCCAATTTTTTTGATTTAAAAAAAAATAATTGATTTTTATCCACCCTGGTTTTCCAGTGGGCTTCGGTTTTAACTCCTGTCCTCCCTCTCTGGAACTCTCACAGGCCTTTGAGTTGGCAGAGCGGGAGCTGGGGATCCCCGCCCTGCTGGATCCCAACGACATGGTCTCCATGAGGGTCCCCGATTGCCTCAGCATCATGACCTACGTGTCTCAGTATTACAACCATTTCACCAACCCCAACCAAGGTGAGAGCTATGGCCTGTCCTTCCAGCTTCTGCCCTGACCCCCTCTGTGTTATATAAGGGAACTCAGCCATGCTTTTGCAATCTCTCACTGTGGCAGTGTCATCATCTGTCCCTCTCCACTCGGGTAGTGAGCTCATCACAGCTTCCTGTTTCCAACCCAGTGCTTCTTTTCTCCCTGTGGAATGTACAGCTTCAGGAAGTGACTGGGCTGTATGTGTGTGTGATTTGGCCTCCTTGAATTAGCAGAAAGTATTCTTGAGTTAATCTCCATTCTCATAGCCCAGCAACAGCTGGGAGGGCAAGTAGGTCTCATGGCCAGGAAGTTAGTGGGGAGAGAGCACCCAGATTTTCCCTTGTTTCCATCTTCCTTTGGGGATAGGCGTCGCAGCTGCAGGTGCTGTTGTACTTCAGGGTGCCCTGGATGGTACCTGGCTCTTACTGGTCCCACTTGAACAGTGGACAAAGGGTGTGGGGAACTGGAGTGATGAGAAGTTTAGTGCCAGCTGCCCAACAGAGCATCTTTCCTGTAAGGAGCTGGGCTTCCCACTCATCCTTCCCTGCTCTACTCCCCTGATCTAACCCCCCAGGTGCAGCCCATTACAGTTTATAGTAAACCTCCTCCTGTCTAATACGCACACCAGCCCTTCTCAAGACAGACCCTGTGTCCGATCTGAGGTCTCCATCCAGGGGTTAACAGACTACAGGTGCTCCCCTCCCTCCAGGTGTTAGTGAGTGTCAGCCCTGGCCGTGGTAGGGGTTTTGTCATATCCTGCGGTCTGCACTCAGGAGAGTGAGCCCCAAGGGGCTGTAATAATACTTAGCACTTAACCAGTGCTTTGCATGCTTTAAGCATTATCTAGCTGATCATCACAACACCCTGTGAGGTAGTTAAGTGGTGTTATCACCATTTTACAGATGGGGAAACTGAGGCACAGAGGAGGTGAGTGATTTGCCCAGGGCCACAGAAGGGAGTCGTTGTCAGAGCTGGGATTAGAATGCAGGGTTTCTTGATTGTCAGTCTTGTGGCTAACCCATTACCCCATGCCTCTCCCTCCTTCCTGGAATAGGTACTGAGGTGTAAAAAGTGGTCAAGTCCCATCCTGGGTCACAAGGCCAGGTGATTTTCCTACACCATGTGCTTTGCATGAATCATCCTCTTCTGTCAGTAGCTGATTCCCCTTTTGCTCTGTCTCTCTCTCTCTCTCTCTCTCTCTCTCTCCAGCCAGAGTCCCTCCACCCATGAGGCACCCGGCTGCTGCCTCGTCACCCCTTCTGCCAGCTCCCAAGAAGCTCATCCCTGCAGCGGATAGCACCACGGCACCACAGGTACCTCATCTATTGTAGCAAAGTTAACCCCATCTTTTAACTTTCTGTGCGCTGTGCTCATCACTGGAGCATCTGAGTGAACATCTGGCACAATGAGAGGAATCCAAACAGATGGTCTGTTGCATTCTCTGGGACATGAGTGTGGGTGTGTGTGTGTGGGTGTGTGTTTTGTAGTGTGCTTTGCTTTGTGGTGGGTTCCACTGGGAGAAGGGTCCAGCTTGAGGAATTCTCTCTCTCTAGAGGTCTTGGGTATTAAATGCTGCTCACCACCTGCTTCATTCGGTGAAGAGGGGGAAGAAAGTGCAGTGTGCAATGCAAGAGGGCTCTCTGAGAAGCCAAAGGTTCCTGGGTAACCCCAAGGCTCTCCCCTTTGGGTATGATGGAGTAAGGACACAGTCACTGGGATGGGTGTGGGCAGGGGATTCCCCTTCCCTTCCCAACCCTCTGCCTCAGGATTCAACAGCAGGCAGGGATCTCTCTTCCCTGGGATGGACCAGGGCTGTGACTGGAGCCCCTGGATTCGGTAGGGGTTAGAAATGTCCCTTTCACCTCTTCCCCTCCTGAATCGGGCAACGGTTAGAGGGGGATGAGGATGTCCGTTTTGTACTGGGACAGGGCTCAGGGAGCCTTCCTGAGGACTGGGCTGGGGGATTGGGACAGCCCTTTCTCCGGGACTGGCAGCCTGAATGTGGGGAGTGAAATAATTGCTATTTCTTTATATTGTCCTGTTCTTCTGAGTGGGGTTACACCCGAAGCTCAGTGCTGAGCAGATCTCTCTTCTTGTCGCCCGTGGCCCCAGTCAGGATCAGGACCCCATTGTGCTGGGTGCGGTACAGATGCTCAGTAAAAGACAGTCCCTGCCCCAAAGAGCTTCCATTTGAAATACGCTCTGTCTCGATTGCTGCCCCTCCAGTCTGTACTCTCCTTGTGTTCTGCCTCAGGATGATGTTGTCGAAGGCCTGGCGGAGCGGTCCCAGCGCAACACACTCAGCAGCACCTGCGCAGCCTGCCACCAGCACGTCCACCTGGTTCAGCGCTACCTGGCTGACGGCAAACTGTACCACCGCCAGTGCTTCAGGTAAACCATCCCCAGGCCCAGAGCAACCCCCACCCCACCCCCAACACTGCAGGGAAACTGTACCACTGGCAGTGCTTCAGGTAAGCCACCCTCAGGCCCAGAGCAACCCCCTATCTTCATCCCCCAACACAGGCAAACTCCCACCGCCGGTGCTTCAGGTAAACCACCCCCAGGCCCAGAGCAACCCCCCAGGCACACTGTACCACCGCCAGTGCTTCAGGTAAAACATCCCCAGGTCTGGAGCAACCCCCCACCTTCACCCCTCAACACAGGCAAACTGTACCACTGCCAGTGTTTCAGGTAAACCACCACCAGGCCCAGAGCAACCCCTCCCTACCTGAGTTGACCTGTAGCCACAGCCAAGTGTTACCACCAGATTAATGTGGTCTATGTGTTTGAGTGTGTCAGAACACTGACATTGAGGTGTTGGAACAGACCAATGGGCCAGTCCAGGAGTCTGTCTGCAACCATGACTAATGACAGGAGCTTTTAGAGGAAGGCAAAACAAACTCTAATACATGTCCCTGTGCAATACTGTATGATGGTAGAAAGAGGATTTCTACCGGTTGCTGTCTTATACCCTGAAGACTGAGGATTGAGACTTTGGTAACTTTACCCTACATGTTGTATCTCCAAATATGATCTTTAGCATCTTCTCATTCTTTATTGACTGTTTTGAGTGATTCACCTCAGTAATATCCTGCAGCAGTGAGTTCCATGGGTCAATTGAGGTAAAAATAGCCTCTTTTCTCCAGGTTCAAACTCGCTGCCTTTTAATTTCATTGCATCCCCCCTCAGCCTTGGGCTTATTTCTCTAGATTTCAGCATAAACGGTGGTAAACCAGATGCCACTACAAGAGCCCTGAGTGCCCTGGCACCTAATTAATCTTACAGCCACCAGCTGCATTGAAACAAACAGGAATCAAACAGCTCAGCTCTTGTGGGAGTGAGTGCTTGAGTGGGCTTCTGTGTGTGGCTCTCATTGTACATAGTAAGGACAGCCCTGCTCAGGCTGGTATAACTTCCTTATTACTGATTTGTATTACAGTAGTGCCGAGAGGACCCTGTTCAAACACGTAGTGAGACAGGCCCTGCCCTGAAGAGCTTATAGTCTAACTAGATATGGCAAAGGGTGAAAGAAAGGCCAGATTATTCTTCCCATTTTATAGACAAGGGACAGAAGCAAAGAGAGATTGAGTGATTTGCCCAGGGAGTCTGTGGCAGAGTTGGGAACTGAATCCCAGTCTCCCGAGTCCCAGTCTAGTGCACTAACCATACGGCCATCCTTCCTCCCTCAGCCTTGTAAATCTCCCCTCCTGTAGAAGGCCCTTTCCCCACCTTCTCAGGACGGTTTGTGTGTCTCGCTGGCAGGTGTAAGGAATGTTCCAGCACACTACTCCCTGGATCCTACAAGCCTGGGCCGGAGTCGGGCACTTTTGTGTGCACCCAGCACCGGGGCAAGCTGGGCCTGAGTGGGAGGACGGAGTGCAGGCCCAGCCCTGATTTGCAGCACCCGGGCAAGAGGACTGAGGCTGGAGCAGCCACTGTGGGTGAGGATGCCCCCCCCTCGGAGGAGGAGGAGGAGGAGGAGGAAGGGAAAGAGGACGGTGTCCAAACATCCCTGGTGATTGCATCAGAGAGCCACCCACCAGGAGAGAAGGAGGCAGGTGCAGCAGAGAAGGGTCGTGCACCCATTGGAGTGGAGACGGCAGTGTCCCCTGCCCGTGCAGAGAATGAAACACCCAGCTCTGAGCCCTGCTCCCAAACTCCACCCAGGCCTCCTCTCCCCAGCAAACCACCAGTGCCCAGCCAGGACAAAGCCAGCCCACTGGACGGACGGCTCAAGGACACTCGTCCCACCCCAGCCCCGAGGAGGGGCGCAGACGCAGCAGCCCCGTCACCACCAAGCTCTCACCCCGTCCCTCGGCCTAGATCCAACGTGCAGAGTGAGGCCTCTGAGCCAGGGCCTGGCCTGGTGAATGGTAAGAAGGTGCAAGGATGGCGTGTGGGGTGGTCCCCATTTCCCCATTGCAGTGCAGCTTACGCTCAGCAAAGCCTCTGTCCCTGCTGAGGCTCAAAGACGCCCTTCCCCAGCCCCTCTCAAACTGACACCCCCAGATCTCTGATCGAACCTTGGTCTTGATCGCTGAGCCTCAATCTGCCAGAAGGGGCAGAGTAGCGTGGATGGGTCTGGTGCCCTAGTGCTACGCTGTATTTGGGCTGACAGAGTGTCTCGATGGCGCGCAACACCGTCCCCAGCACTACTCCACAGCTTGCAGGAGGCGGGAGTGAGGGCAGCTGCAGGGGGTGAGTTTTGGTTAACAAGGTCACCCAGGCTGGAATCTGGCCTGCCGTGCTGGGGCTGACACCCCTACGCCAAGGGGGAAAATGCTGTGGGATCTGCAGAGAGCAGGAGCAGCCAGAAGACAATAGGAAATCCATCGAGCTTTTCATCTGCTTCCTAATGGCCTTTTGCTTTTCTTACCGTGTATCTTTCCAATTGCCTGTCTAGGTAGGGTACCTGAACCCGGCCCCCCAGTCCCCAAACCGAGAGGGAGACCCACCTCCTCAGATCGGTAGGTCCTTTGGCTTGCCCCGAAACCATATAGACCAGGAAGCATTGTGCGTGTGGTTAACTCATGAACTCTCCTTCCAGCCCCACCCCTCCCTGGCTGATCAGCTGGCAGTGGAGAGGGAGGGCCTTGTGGCTAAGGCCTGGGGAGACCCCAGTTCTGTTCCAGGCTGGAACTCAATGCGGGGCTAGAGCAATGCTTCCCAGACATTTTACTGAGCCCACCCACCAATTCCATTTGGTCTTTTTTGCAACCCACCCATTGGTGGGAGGGCCAAAATCATAGACCAGTGTCCTTTGCCTTTTCCTCGCCCTGCTGAGGGGGCACCACCTACCCTCAGCAGCTCCATCTGCCCTGGCACCATGACCCTAATCCCAGCCTGTGCGGAGGGGAGGCCTTGGCTGGAGAACGTCCCATCCCTCACTTACTCTGCAGTGGTGGCTCCTGTCCCGTGGGGCTGGACCCAGCTCCCAACCCCAGGCATTGCAATTGGGCTCGGGGTTGCAGTCCACTGTGTCCTGACAGACGGGCAGCTGGGCCAAACCTGAGTGGTGCTGAGACCCCATGCGGGTTGCCACGCCTGGAGCGGGGAGCTGGCCCCAGCCCTGTAGGACAGAACCTGCTGCTGCGGGATGAATGCAAGGTGGCTTTGTCCTCCAGACTCCCTCTTGGGGCCTCCCCTCTGCACGGGGCCCACAACCCACGTTGAACCTTCCTGCAATCCACTGTTTGGAAACCACTGGCTTAGAGCAAGTCCCTTCTCTCCTTGTGCCAGCCTTTCCCCATCTGTACCTGAGGGGGGATAATGCAGTGTCTGCCATTCAGGAAGACTTGTAAAGCGCTTGGAGATCTTCATGTGAAAGGGGCTATGGAAAGGCAAAGAACACATTTAGTACTCATATCTCAATGTCTATACTTTGACCCGTTAACCTTTTATCCCCAATCGGGGATATTGCAGATTATGTATTCCTTACACCATCTGATCTTAAATCGAACTTCGCATCCCTTGATAGTCTGTATGTTATTCCCTGATAACCATAAACTTCTACGCTTAAACTCTGCACCGTTCACTTTTTTAAACATCGTCTTAATAAAATTTTTTAAATTGGATTGATGTATTCAGGATTCCAAGCCACCCTGAATTGGCAAAACCGAACAGCTGGGGAAGAGGAAATGCTTGGCTGCCTGGGGGAATGTTCCACATTCCTGGGCGGGATTTCTGTTGTGTGTGTCTGGCTGTAATGGTGATACTTTGCACCTATACAATGCTTTTCGTCCAAAGATCTCCAAGCACTTTGCAAAGGGTGGTCTGTATCATTGTCCCCATTTCAGAGAGAGAAAAACTGAGGCATGTAACGAGCAAAAGCACCTCACCTGTCTCAGTGAGCAATGGGGCAATTGGGCACCTGAGATATTTTCTTGCATTGATTATTGGGTGAAAACTGATCCAGTGAACTGCCCCCACTGCATCTCCCTCCCCAATTCATTGTGTAAAGAGAAGTGACTTGTGCTGGGGGAGGGGCAATTCTCCAGCTCAGCCAGGGTGCTCGAAGTTCCCAATAAACAGCCCAGCTGGCTGGAGCCATTTGCTTAGGATCTCCTCAGCCCCCCAGCCATTAGCAGCATGTCCGCTAAGCGTGGGAGATAGTTTAATCTTTCCTGCTGTGGTGCGACATGGGGGATGGGAGAGAGGCCACGTTTCCTGGGAATGGCCAATTAACATAGTTTGCCAGACAGTGAAATCAGGGCACAGATCTCTGGTTCCCAGCCTTGTTAGTGAGGCTGGAAGGTTTGTGCTCCCCCAGCCTGTGAACCCGCATGCCCAGTCAGACCCTCAACCTGTCCCTGGGGGTGAATGCTCTGCAGAGAGAAGGCAGGGGCAGCCCTAGCCTGACATTTTCCCCCTTATGGGCAATGTTCTACCTGGTTTGTCATGAATTCTCTCTTCCATGCGTCCTCCTCATCCCCTCTCCCTCTCTGACCCCGCTCTTCTCTTCAACTAGAGCGGGAGCTGCTGTTAGACCAAAGGACCCTCCGTGGATTGCGTTGGTTCAGCCAGAGCCCAAGAGGAAGCCGGCTCCTCCCCCGCCAGGCAGTGGCCAGGAGACTCCCACGAGGGCTTCAGAGGAAGAGGAGGAGCAGGGGAAAGGGAGGGAAAGGGAGAGCAGATCTGCCAGCAGGGAGCCCAAAGCCTACAACCCCTTTGAGGAGGAGGAGGAGGAGGAGGAGGAGGAAGGTGCAACACCAAAGAGCACGCCAAAGCAGGACCAGAGTGAGAGCATGACAAAACCCACTCATCCCTGGTACCGCATCACCCCTACTAGCAGCCCCAAGACAAAGAAACGTCCGGCTCCGCGAGCACCCAGCTCCTCCCCCCTAGGTGAGTCCCTCCCACACCCTTCTGTACCCAGCCATCCTACCCAGAACTCCCGCCTCTGTCGCCCTTGGACACCAGGGATAGGCAGCCCCGACGCTTTCACTTCTCCAGCAGGCAGAGCAAGTCCTAATGTCTACGCCAGCTGGGCTGGGCTCTGTGCTACCAAATCCTGCTTCCCATCCAGCCTCACAGGGTGGGTGTCCGAGAGATCTCGCTCCTGAAGGTGCCTCCGGCAGTCTCCATCTGTGGCTGGTATGTGTGTGTGGGGGTATTTGTTACTTCCCGTTCCCCTCTGACCTCTCTCTTTCCTTTGTAGTTCACCACCCCATCTCCAGGCTCTCGCACTCAGAGCCATCCTCCTCCACCCCATCACCTGCCCTCAGCCTTGAGAGCATCAACTCCGAGTGTTCAGCCAAGGCCCCTGGTGACCCAGATGAGGCGTCAGTGCCCAAGAGCTCCTCCGAACCCACAGTCCATGCGCCAGTTGCTTCCAAGATCTCCTGTGCAGACACTCCGCTCACCAGTGTCTCCTCCAGTGAGAGCCCTGCAGCCCCAGCCAGCCTGTCCGCCAACTCCTCCTTCTCTTCCTCCAGTGAGCTGGCCAGCTCCAGTGGGGAGGCGCAGGGGGGAGCTCAACAGACCAGCAAGAGCTTTTCTGCCAGCAATTTAAAGACCAGCCCCAGCCAACTGCCCCCCAAGCCTCCTGCCAGTGCTAGTCCCACACCCATCCTGTTGGCCTCAGACACGGGTGAAGGAGGCCCCAAGAATTCCCCATCGCCCAAGCCGCAGCTGAAGGTAGGCTGGTGCATTTCTCCTAACCCCTCCCTTTCTCCCACCCTCCCCGACCCTCATCACAACAATCATCTTGTCCTCCAAAGAGGCCCGGAGGAGATGCCCTTCAGTGCCCTTTGGGAGGGGAAACCCACCCCTACCAATAGGCCTCTGGCCTTGAGCTGTTCGCTGTTTTTCCACCTCTCCACCTGGAGACATCTCCACACCGGAGCTGAGGGTCAGGCTACCAGTCTCCAACACTCTGCTATCATATGGTGATGTCTTCACCCCAAAGCAGCTCCGGTGCCACCAAGTGGTGAGACTCTGTACTGTGGCTTTCAGTAGTAACATGCTGCTCTCGACCCATTTGTGCAACATTGTTGGCAGGGCTGGCTCCAGCTTTTTTATAAAGCCGATCGGCGGCACTTCGGCAGCAGCTCAATCGTGCTGCTTCATTCTTCTGCGGCAATTCGGCGGTGGTTCCTTCGCTCCCTCTCTTCCTCTTCGGCGGCACTTCAGCGGCAGCTCAAAGAGGAAGAGAGGGACTGAGGGACCCGCCGCCGAAGACCCGGATGTGCCGCCCCTTTCCATTGGCTGCCTCAAGCACCTATTTCCTTCGCTGGTGCCTGGAGCCGGCCCTGTTTGTTGGCACAAAATGTGACCACCAAGAGCCGGTCAGGCAGAGCCAGAGCTAAGATTCTTTCAGTCTGGTGGGATAAGCGCTAGTTAAATGGTAATCGTGCTCTTATTCACCCTGCCTCAGAGTACAAATCAAAACAAATGAAAACGCTGCTCAAAGCAAAATAGCTTTCCATGCTGTTTATGATTAAGCTGTGGAACTCACTGCCACATGACATTACTGAGGCAAATAACTTAGTGTGATCAAAAAAAGGATTAAATATTGATACAGATAAGAATAGTATCTGCAGTGACACTGGCTAGGATAAACTAACCAGGGCTATAAATCCTTATGCCTCAGGGGACATGCTAATCACTGGCTAAAGTCAGGAAGATGCACTTCCCATAGTGCAGTGAGGTGCATTCTAGGGGTTTATACTTCCCTTGGAAACATTCAAGGCTGTCTGCTGTCATAGGCAGGATACCAGAGTATCCAAAGGGCTGTCTACATTCATGAATTTTGTAGCTACAGTTCCCCACCAATGCAACTCCAGCAGTGGAAGCAATAGTAGAAACTATGGTGTAGACAGGACTTGGGTTCTTTTAGCACTCTGGTACCAAACCATGCTCTGGAGCTGCACTGGTGGGGAATTACACCTGCAAAGTTTGCTCCTGTAGACAAGGGCTGATGGACCAGCTGTCTACTCCGCCATGGCAGAAGCAGGGATAGTGGCTTAGGTGGACCGTTACTCTGCTCCAATATGGCAGTTCCTGTGAGAGGGTGTTTGCTCAGTGTTCACACCCTGCCTGGGATCTGCTTTCTTGCTCTCTCCTGAGCACCGAATCATCTCCTTGTTTTTTTCCCCCCAGTCTTCATGCAAAGAGAATCCTTTCAACCGGAAGTCATCACCTGTCACCTCCCCCTCGGCCCAGAAACCCCCCAAAGGATCCAAGCCAGCGCGCCCTCCTGCACCAGGACATGGCTTCCCGCTGATCAAACGCAAGGTAAAGGGGACAGAGGAGCACAGGGGCAAATGTTACCTCCGCACTGTCGGCTGGGACTACAGCTCTGCTTGCTGAACCCCCATTTCCTTTCCTAGCTTCCAGTGGCGGGAGGCATGTGTGGCTGGCTGTTGAGGGATCTGGAGGATGGGTGGAGAGCCTTCTTGTGCGCGCGCACACTCCCTAGAAGGCTCCTCAGAGGGGTGTACATTGACTTGCGTCACTAGTGGCTCCCTTTGGGAGCTGCAGGTTGGCCAGACTGCCTAGAACCAGCCACCCGGGGCCTTACTTTGGCTCCCACTCTCTTCTCCCCACCGCTTGGGGGAATAAAATGGTCTCTCCAGTCTCTGCCCCTAGGCGTGTTCTGATTCACCGTATGGCACAGCAGTTGCCAGACCTCAGGAGGGAGTTGTCTGAGTAAGAGGGGTGTGCTGAACGAGGGGGGCAAAAGGTATCCACACCGCTCTCCCAAGATAACTGGGGGCCAGTTTGAGCTGTCGATGGAGGGAGATTTTAATGCATGTGCTGCAAGTGCATCTTCCTCCAGCAGTGCCATTAGTCTGCGTGTGATGGAGCAGGGTGGTTTCCCCCAGGAGATGTTTGATTTCTTCTGATGCTGTGTTAGTCCTGTGGGAGGGAGTTGGTCACTCCCATTGCTCTCCCTCCTCCACAGAAGAGTGTTAGTCTCCCCTGCTGTTTCCACTGCCTGCCAGGGAGTGCATTGGGGTCCCCAGGCAGGATGCTGGAGCAGATGGGTCAAGGGCTGCCCAGGGAAAGCGGCTGCCCATAGCAATGGGTGTTCCTGCTTGTGTGGTTTGGTAGGTCCAGGCGGATCAGTACGTCCCAGTGGAGGATATTTACGGAGAGATGGACACCATTGAGCAGCGGCTGGACGAGCTGGAGCACCGAGGGGTGGAACTGGAGGAGAAACTCCGCAGTGTCGAGAATGGTAATGTGGATTGTACCAACCGTGGGGGTTGGGTGGGGACAGGGGGAGGGGAAGAGAAGATGTGTCTTAGAGGATAGGGAATTTTAAGATGTAAGGGCTGTACCACCCCTATAATGGGGGGAAATGAGGAAGGAGAAGTTGTGATAATATGCTCTCTGTTTAAGGTTAGGGTGATGAAGGATCAAGGGAGTTGAGTGGGGGAAGGGTGGGGCCATGCTAACTGGCTTGGGCTATGAGGAAAATGGATCAGAACCATCACTTCTCCATGGGAGGCTGAGAACTGTTTAATTCACTCCACTTCCCATGTGTTCAGGAGCTGGATGAGGTCAGGTTGATAAGTGAATCTCTCCCTCCCCAGCGTGGCAGAGCCTGCCTTGGCCTGCTGCGTTCTGTGGGCAGAAAGCCCTGAGGAATGTCTCTGAGTTCTCTCTCTGCCTGGTTTGACTGGTAGATAGCCCCGAGGACAGCCTGCTGGTGGACTGGTTCAAGCTCATCCACGAGAAGCACATGCTGGTGCGCCGTGAGTCTGAGCTCATCTACATGTGAGTAGGGGGAACGCACTGATGCTGCCTCCAAAACTGGAGAGGACAGAAGAGTCTCCCTATTCCCACCTGAGACGCTTTACCAGAAGGCCCTGGTAGGCTTCCTAGTCAAGGGGTGGGGCTAGAGATCTATGAAGACATTGACTCTGTGTCCAAGTGTACTTGGAACTACTCAGAGACTGGAGCTACAAGAGCTGTGGGCTTCCCCATAGCCAGCGCTCCTGCAGTGTTCCCCATGGCACTTCCTTCTGTAAGAGGCTGTGAGCACCCTGTAGCCACCACTCCTACATCAGTCTTTACTGGATGAGGCTGGGGCTAGCATCGCTGGGAGTACAGCCAAGGCTCCTGCCCTTTCACTACAAGTCTCCTGGTGGGTAAGGCTAAGGTCACAGTTGTTACTTTCAAATCTGACCCCATGGAGATGGCTTCCCAGAGAGGACATCTGCTTTCTGGAGGGATCTCTCTGAGCCTTGCAATGGGTTTTTGATGGTGTTTCTCTTTCTTTGCAGTTTTAAGCAGCAGAACTTGGAGCAGCGTCAGGCTGATGTAGAGTACGAACTGCGGTGCCTTCTCAATAAGCCGGGTAAATCTCTTAGTACTGGTGAAATACCACCCTGAGCAGGTTCTCTGTCCCTGCAATGCCCATTATACCTTCAGTCATGGCTAGTCCCTGGGTAAAAGGGACCAAATGGGACTTGCCTTTGATGGATATTAATACTCCTCCTTAACTGGCTGCAGGGTGGCTGTTGAGTAACATGAGACAGTCCCTCCCCAGCATCAATTCCTGGGCATGCTGTCTAGACTGTATTCCCAGTCCCCGCATTGAGAGGCCATCATTCTAACCTAGTGTAGAGGTCCAAAGAGTCATCTGCTAGGCTCAAGACAGGAATCAAACCCAGGTCTCTCGTATGGCACTTTGGAGCCCTGAACTCCTTTTCCAAGGGAAACTTAGTCATTTAACTCCCTGTCTTTTCTGGGGTGGATAGCTAAGGACTGGACGGATGACGACCGAGAGAGGGAGACGGTGCTGATGCAGGAGCTGGTCACCATTATTGAACAACGTAATGCCATTGTCAACTGCCTGGATGAGGACCGGCAAAGGTAACACGGCGGAAAGGGGGAGATCTGTCCGAAACCCAGCTGCCTTTACAACCCTGTCTGAGTGACACAGTGGAAACGGTGGTGCAGCCCACCTGTATGGGGTGAACTTGTACTGTGAAGTGCAACACCACGATGCCACTGTTACTGACTGACCTTCCCGAGGGTCCCCCAATCCTTGTTCCTGTGAATCAATGCTAATGACTTGTGGGGATGGTGTGTGTCTGTATCTCTGGATGATGTCTGTCCTGGTATGTGTGTATATGGGGAATATGTCATAACTGTAGCAAGGGATTATGGGATACCAATGACCATACCAGTCATGAGCAGTGGGGAGCTCTTCTCTTCCAACAATGTTGTGGCTGTTGTCCTCAGAGTGGAATCTCTCAACAGTTTCCCACTGTTTCTTTCAGAGAGGAAGAGGAGGATAAATTGTTGGAAGCCATGATTAAAAAGAAAGGTAAGAAAGTGAATGGGAGCCACATTCCAATACTGGAGGACTTCAGAGTCCTGGCTGCTCTCTCACGCTCCCGAGGAGAGGGCAGAAGAATAAAGGGCATTAGTATAAATGCACATGAACATGTGTATGTGTTTAGGGATTTATTCTATTATATGTAGGTTCTTATATCACACCCACCACCTCTGAGCATCTTCCACAAATGCATTATGCAATCTAACCCCCGTCACCTTTCTCCTCTCCTCCTGTTCCCAGAGGGAGAAGTGTGTTAGAATGTATAGGTAATATACACACACGTTGCTATGTGTTTATGTTAGAGAAGGCAAAGTCAAAGAAATGTGCTTTGCACTTGGAGCAGAAGGTGGTGAGGTTTGTGTTGGTCCTTAATTCCTGTGGGAGTTCATTCCACAGCCTGGGAACAGCTCCTGAGAAAGCTCTGTCTCCTGTGTCTAATCTCAGTGACCTGCAGTGAAAGTGTAAGTGTGTGTGTGTCTCCCTCTCTAATCTCAGTGACCTGCACTGAATGTGTGTGTGTTTTCATTCAGGCACTGGTGGCTCACACAGATGTATGCATCAAGTAGTTTAGCCCTAGTCTGCATACATCACACAGGTGGAGGCATGTGTCTATTGAGGGTATAGGCACCAGTATGCATGCATCACTCCTGGGCTCTGTCCTTTAGAAAATAACCTCTCCTTGCAACTCTTCTGCAGAATTTCACAAGGAGTCTGAGGGCAAGAAGAAAGGAAAGTTCAAGCCCATGAAGGTGCTGAAGCTGCTTGGCAATAAACATGAATCAAAGAGCAAGTCACCCAAGGAGAAAAGCTAGAGCAGGAGAAAGCCAGAAGCAAGGATGGATGCACTGCTGTCTGACTGCATCAGCCCTCCCTGTGGCTGGCTGGATACCTGCCACTGGGGCTTCTGCCTCCCACTCCCCTCCAGAAGCTGTCTCTCCCCTCTCGTCAACCCCCACATGCCAACGCTGATTTCTCCCAGGGAAACTTAGCTTTCAGCCACAGACATGGAGTTGCCCAAAAAAGAGGAGACATGGCGAGTCTGATCAACAATATTCCCCCTTCCTAAGGCTGTGGGGAGCCTGATTAGAGGAGAAAAGATACTATCCACAAGCTTTGGGGAGTGGGGAGGAGGTGAAATAGCTTTAGGAGATATTACCCAGTTGTGTGTTTATTATTATTATTAACTGTCTGAGCGGTAAGTAAAGGATTTTGGTATTTGTGGGAAACTTGCACTAATTGCCCCGTCCCTCACTCTAACTGTGATAGTCACATGTGCCTCATACCCTCTGCCTTGGGGGACTGTACACAGTTGTCCCTCCCCAACCTCCAATTCGTTCCCTGGTATTCTGAATTCCCACTCTTAACTTTGGTAAAAGACTCTGGGGCTTATAAACAGGATTATTTTATTGGCACTAAATTCACATTGAAATATTAAACAAAAAGGAAAGAAACCCTAAAAACTTTCCATGCCTCAAGTTCCTAAAAAAAAAAAAAAAAAAAAAAAGTAACCACTGTCCTGTTTGTGGAGAGATTCCCCTCCCCCTGATGACACGCACCCCACGAGCTTCAGGGCTGGGCAGGATCAATGACAGGGCCAGGCAGAACGGCTAAGGAAAAGGGATTATGGGGAGTCCAATTGGACATGTCCAAGATACCCCACCCAGGACATTTAACCCTCGCTGCAGCTGCTAAATAGACCCACTCTTATGCTTTTTGGGGCGGGGACAGGGACAGGGAGGGAGGAACAGAACAGGGAGGAAAAGAATGCAAGACTTTATTCAGTGCCAGCAAGGTTGTCCTGTTGCCTTGCTCGCTAGTGCTGCCCTCTGCCAGCTTGGGGAGTGGGGAGGGAATCTCAGCTGGTTCTTCTCCAGCTTTGTCTGTATTTATATTTTTAAAAGTGCAAAAGGGGGGATTTGGGTTTTTTTTTTTTTTTTTTTAGCTTCGTTACTAGATGGATTCAACCCCACCCAGCTTTTTAAACCCTTGTTTTATTTGTTGTGTGTGCGCGTTGGGGGATGGGGAGAGCAGTCTTCCCTCCTTCCTTCCTTTTTTCTGCCTTCTCCAAGGCGAGGAGCTATTTATTGAGCCGTTTGATTGGTCTGAGTTAGACACTGAGTTTTGTGGGTGTTGGTTGGTCAGCTGTTGTCTTGCCTTGTTAGCAGAGTAACTACCAGCCCAGAGCAAACTGCTGCATTCCCTTATAAAAATACTACAGGTTTGATCCAAACCACTCTTGCTTCCAGCAGTGTCTTGGACACTTGCTGGAGTATATTTCTATACAGGGATCCCTGTTTACAAAACCATTGAGGGAGCTGAGTTTATCATCTTGGTCCCAAGGGCCACCAGTACTGGTTGGGGCAGCATACTCAGCCCCTAGGAATGGAGGGCCCCATCATACTCTTGCAACCCCAAACTGGCTGCTCCAGGAGCAGTGGCCACCTTTTTATGATCATCTCTTGGCCGGGGAGATCCCAAAGCACAACTTACCCTCTCCAAAGCAAAGAAGTCAATTTGGCCTTGTAGCGTGCAGCTGAGCCACTGTCAAAGGCCATTAGAATTGCTGCAGTCTGACACCCCCAGTCCTACTCCCGTCAGTATTTTGATTTGTAAACTGTTACACTGTACTAACTCTGGGATTGCCAGTCATTGCAGAAAAATAAAACCAGTGGAGTTAAAAAACTACTGCCACCCTGTGTTGTTTATCCTTACCTGTGCTTGGCTCACCTTAGGTACCTGGCTAGCTCAGTTGGTAGCACATGCACCTCTTAATCTCAAGGTTATGGGTTTGAGCCCAATGTTGGGTACTTGCCTGGCTTGTGGAGGTTTGGTGGAGTTCTGCTGACAAATAGTTCAACCTCTGAACCTAAGAAAAGGATGAGATTGGGGATTCCAGCAGCCTCTTGGTTCAATACAAAGGTAACTGGTTGAAATTCTTTAGCTTGTGTTATGGAGGTCAGACTAGTAATGATCCCTTCTGGCTTTAAAATCTATGAATATCTTGGCCCCTCTGCCTTTGGCCATGTCAGTCCTTGTCAAGATGCTCCCAGGGAACAGAAAACAAATGATCAGGGAACAGACTCTCCTGCGCTGTGAACCCCAAAGTGAATTCTTCCCCTGGCCCAACCCACTGTAGCCATGTTTCTAAGCCTGCATGTTTTAGTGCATGAGCAAGAGACAAGTTCCTAAACACACCCCCACAAATTCTCACCAAGATGCAATCACATTAAAATCAAGGCTAATATTTATGTAAGGCAGTGTGGTTGCTCCTCCCTCACCTGCTCTGCAGCAGCAGCTGACAGTTTCCAGGGCTGTGCTGACATGAGTGATGATATGGATTTAGTGATAAGGAAGTAAACACATTAATTTTCAGCTTCCACCAGAAACAACCAGAATCCCCAGAGTTTGGGCCATATGGAAAAGGGACAGAGATTTTCCTTCCGGGTGTCTGTTGTGCAGGTGAGCTTTGTTCTGACACCTTAAGGCTTGTGCCATAGGTGGAAAGAGACCTTGCTTTACCATGTTTCAGAGGCGACTGGAGCATGCTGAGGTCTTTTCATCTCCTCCTAGTCCCTCCAGAGGAGGGAACCAGTCTAATTCCCTGATTTGGTTCACCCAACCATCAAGTTCACGTAGCCATGAAACAGCTGCCTGAAGGGAGACTAATCAGTGTTGGTAGGATTTTGCAAAGACTTTCTCCTGTTTTGTACTATGCATAAATAGTTACTGCCCTCTTGGGTTTATGCCACAGGTGCTACTGACATTCCTCCAAGAGGATCTGCCTTAGATGGATAGGCGTAGACCAGTTCTGTGACCATTCTAGGGAGGAGGCCCAGCCCTGTTGGAAGGACAAGGAAAGAAGGGGTGGGAATGGTCTGCTCTGGTGTCTGGTTTTGGTCTAGCTATTGGGATCCGATTTGTTCCCCACAGGGAAGATTTTTGCCATTGCCTCTCTTACGTCCTTACTCCTCTTCTTATCGATGATCTCCATCTCCCGCAGTTTCTGCAAAGAGCAGAACAAAAAGGATGAATTGGTGAGAATGCCAGAAACTCCTATTTCCTGCCAAACCTGAGAAGAAAGGATCCTCTTCCCCAGTGAAATTACATACCGAAATGACAGAGGGGCTGGAGGCCTCTCTCCCGCCCCAACCTCCTAAATTCATCCCTCTTTTTCTACCTCATCGCCTGAGAGAAAATGCTGGGCTCTCCTCCTTCCAAATCTAGGCCACATCTAGTTATTGGATAGAAACCCTAGAACTCAGATGCTCCAACACCAAGGTTCCCTCAATCCAACATGCTGCAGAGGCCAGAGGGGTTCCCAAGGTACCTGTGAGATTTCAGTGAGGACAATCCCTCGATACTGCTTGCTCTGGCCCAGAGCCTCCATCTCTGCCAGGAATTCCTTCCGCTCCTGAATTTCATTCATCACTGAGCACAAGAGAAAGAGACATGCACAGAACCAGTCAAAGTGGGGACACACCAGCATTGCCTGAACTCTGACCTCCCCACTTCCCAGCCCTGTTAGAATGGAGGGGGGGCGTAATATCTAGAATGACTCTGACTTTGCCCTCATCACCACAGTATCTTAGCATCCCCTGCATTTAAGGATAGAAATAGCCATCTCTTTATTTCTCTCTCTTCCCAGCCTATAGGAAATACAGCTTGATTTGGGGCCGGGGAGTGTTTTTAAAAGCTTATTCAGTGCAGTGGGATGTTGGGAATCACCCCCATAGGATTCTACACGCCAAAGCTGAGCAGTGGTCCAGCTAAGGCCCAGTCTACATTAAAAGTTTTGTCAACTTTATTGGTTCAGAGTGTGAAAAACATCACACCCCAAACTGACATAGCTATGTCAGCAAAAATCCTACTGTAGGTGCAGTTATACTAGCAAAAAAATGTTTTTGCCAGTGTAGCTAATTTTATTTGGGGGAAGTGGTATAAACTATACTGCCAAAAGCACTTTTCTGCTGGTATGAGCTGCATCTCCACTAGAAGGGTTTGCCCATATAGCTATGGTACCGTACTACTAGTATAGCTATATCAGCAAACCTTTCTAGTCTAGATAAAGTCTAATCCAGCATCCCACCTGCCACAACAAATCACAGCTCACTAATGCATAAAGCCCACCACCCTGCCTTTTGTAAGGGGCCTGTATCTAAGGCCTTCCTTTGAGCCTTGGCCTATTTCCATACGTACGTTCTTCAAACCGGTCAGGTTCAGGTATTTCCTCTTCCTCTGTCCGCACTGGCTTCTGCTGTGGCTTCTGTTCCACCATGTCCTTTCCAGTCGCTAAGATATTTTGGAGCCTTTGCTTCTCCCTCTCTAAGTCACCTGTGGAAGATAAAGAAAACAAATCTTTGTCAGACTGAGGCAGAAGTACAGTCTCCCCACCAAGGCCCTGCTGGCAGCTGTGCCTGGACACACACAGCTGGAGATTCTATATAAGTAATTGGACAGGAAATATCTATTATGGTACATCCCATTCGCATCCTATATACAGCACAGGCACTACACGTACTGTACTGACAGCAAAAGTCCCAGCTACATTTACATCAGTGGTCTGATACTAGTCTATGAGCCATAAAATTATGTGAGAATTGCCTTGTCACAATAAGGTAAAGTGAAATCCTGTTCTGTTAATGAGCCAGCCAGCCAGCAGGCAGGGTTGGGATGTGATCATCAGTGAAGGGAGGCGCTGTCAAGAGTCCCCTCACAGCTCTGGCTTTTGTGCACTTGCCAGTGGATTAGAGAGAAGGAAGGAGGAGGCTGGAAAGCAAATAAGAGAGAGTTCTGGAGACTGGAGGAAAATGGGAGGAAAGGAAAGAGAGGAGGCAAAACTGATCCCTTAGCAGAATTTGCTCACTTACGAGTGGCCCGGGGTTTGAATTTCTCTCGGGTGTAGGCATCGCCTGCCCGGCAGATCTCGGCAGGTCGGAGATGAGGTCTGGCCAACAGAGTGACTGAAAGACAAGGCTTTGGTGGAGAGGATGCAGGCTGCGCAAGCTGTGGTTCTTTGCTGGATGTTGGGTTGCAGAGAGTGGGCAGGGAAACACCTCCTAGGGAAGACAATGGCAGGTTAGGAACAGCCAAGTCTGTGGCTTGGTGATTTCCCTGGACCACATAATGCAGTTCCAGTATTAGTCTCATTCCCTGGACCAGTTACATGGGGAAATCCCATCCAGTCCTTATAAAGAATATTAATAGCTACCAAATTTAGCCTTAAATGGTGGAGATTGGATGCAGGGTTCAAGAGATACTGTTGTATGATGAAAGAGATGAGAACAGCAGCAGTGGACCAAATGCTGAGGAGAAAGAAATACTCCCTCCCCAATTTCTTCCCAATCCTCCAGTCTATAGGCAAATACCCTCTGTAGAAAGAATGATCTATGTATCTGGGCCACATGAATGCTTCACCACAGCAGCTGTAAGGTGTACACAGGGGTTAGGAGCAGAAGATCAATAAGCAGCAACCTGCACAAGGCAGAGTGCATGTGTGGGGGTTGGGGGTGGACAAAGCTGAGGCATCACTCACGTTTCATGCAGTCCATGAGGTGGCGTTGCTGGAAATTGGTAAGTTTGGATTCCTCCATCATCACTGAAAGGCAAAAACCATCAGTAAAGACCCCAGCCTGAGAACTCAGCAGAAACAGCCTGAGGAACTACATGTCCACTTCAGGCAACCAGAACAAAAGAAGGGAAGGGCTTTGGAGGAAACTCCATATTTGTAATCGAGATCCTTTGGGAAAAGACCCAAGTGATTCATGATTCCTGAGGGATTTAGGCTGAGAATTTCAAAGGTGGGTGCCTAAAGTTAGGTTACTAACTCCATGTTTACACACCTAAATAAGTGGCCTAATTTACAAAAGTATTGGCATTCTCCTTCATACAAAAGGAAACACCAGCTTTAAAAATGGTACGTAAGGGCTGTGGTGGAGGTAAAACTGTTCTCCCAAATTTGAAAGCAAATGAGAACAGCATTTGCAGTAAGAGTAGCAAGGGAACTAGTTATAAGAGCTATCGAGCCTAATCCTTTAGCTGATCACCAATTGGGGGATCAGGATGGCATTACCCACATGGCGTAGTAATGTGGAATTAGTACAACAAAGGGGTTTTATGTCTTCAACTTTGGCAACGGTTGGAGAAGGGTGACAGAACGAGGTTATTATTTAGTATGTTGTAGAACCCAGAAGTGTGCTTGGCAATAGGTGTTGTGTAAAAATCTAGAGAGACTGACAGGTAGATTGGATTAGACAGGCACTTTACAGGAAATACATAGAAGACAGGTTCCTGCCCTGAAAAGCTTATACACTAAAAGATGGATTTGAGATGTGAGAATATAACAGAAAGCAGGAAAGGGAGGGGTGAGGAATGGCATGGGTTACGGTGATACAATGATGGCTTTAGTCAGTTTAGGCAGATATACAGTTTAGGGGTTCAAAGTGTGTATGTGGGGGAGAGGGGGCTGCAGAAGGGGTCTTTAGGAGTTATTTGAATAAGGTGAGGAAGGAGGATGAGAGAATGGATTTAGGAAGAGCATTCCAAGCATCAGAAGCAACATGGACTACTAATGTTCTTTCTATTCTATGTAGGTTCTTTTACCATCCTAATCACTGTGGTACCTGGGCACCTTCCAGTAGTGCATTAAGCGAGGTGACTAACATCTATTAGATGTGCTTCATTCTCTCTTTCATCTTCTCCACGGGGAGAATTGTGTGAGTGTTTTGGTTTGGTTTTTTAAAATGTCCATACTGCTATTATACAATGATCCAGTGAAGCCAGAAGCATGACATGAGTTTAAGGGGGTCAATGGCCTTTTCACTGTTCTCCATTCAATCTTCCTGCTACCTTTCAGCAGCTCTTTTGTTTCTTTGCCATAATGAGTTGTCCCTGGAGAATGCCAGAAACCGGTTCCTTTTGGGACAGCTGGCGCTGCTCTTCTTCCGTCCTGGGAAGACATTGTGAAACCCTGAAAATGACAGTGAGGCAAGGAGTCAGTAAATCATATTCAACTTCTAATGGTTCAACTCAAAAGAACATTCTCTCTTCACTACCCTCAGTCATTCTAGGATCCCATTACACAGTCTCTACTACCTCAAAATCAACCTTAATACTTATTTAAATATAGCTAATCCATTGAAATCTTGACCCTTGAAGAGTTACTGTAGTGTTTGAGGGACTGGCTGGAATCTCCCATGCCCTTTTTTATTCTCCCCTCTGTTGCAGTCACAAACCTGCTTCCAACTGAGAAAGGTTGTGAACCCCTAAAACCCACGACAGTCCTACTAAGCACTGCTCAGACTGGAATACCTTAACACTGCAAATTAAGATGCTGTAATTGTAGTACAAGTAGACATACCCACACCAGTTTTAATCTACAGAGCGCAGGTAACAATGGTAGTGAAAATGTGGGAGCATGGACTTCAGCATTGTTAGCAATGGTCCAATAAAATATATTACCTCACCCACCTTGTCTCCCTATATAATCTTCATTAAAGCTGGTTTGATCTACAGCGGGGGTAGTCAATTATTTTTGTCAAGGTCCAAATTTCTGGGTCAAGGTATAACCAAGGTCCAGGTTCCAGGGGAAATAATGAAAAATACTAACAATAATGATAATAAGTAAATACAGGGCTGCCCGGGGGAGGGGGGGGCGGCAAGTGGGGCAATTTGCCCCAGGCCCCGCAGGGGCCCCCACGAGAGTTTTTCGGGGCCCCTGGAGCGGGGTCCTTCACTCGCTCCGGGGGCCCCGGAAAACTCTTGCGGGGCCCAGGCCCCCGGAGCTTCTTCTGCTCCGGGTCTTCGGCGGCAATTCGGCGGTGGGGGGTCCTTCCGCTCCAGGACCCACCGCCGAAGTGCCCTGAAGACCAGTGGCGGGGGGTCCTTCTGCCCCGGGACCCGCCGCCGAAGTGCCGGGTCTTCAGCGGCAATTCGGCAGCGGGGGCCCCCCGCCGCCGAAGACCCCAGGCCCCCTGAATCCTCTGGGCGGCCCTGAGTAAATAAAAAGATTTCGGGGTCTGTTCAAAAGCATCTGGCAGTCCAGATTTGGCCCACAGTCTGCCTATTGACTACCCCTGGTCTATAGTCTTCAAGGACCTTTAGCACTGCCACACACAAACACACGCACCCTCCCACCAGTCAACTCCCACCACTGGCTGAAGGAAAAACATCCTTTTCCCTCCACATGGTGTGCAGTGATGTAGGTTCAGTTCACATCTGTGATACCACAGATGACACCACCATCCATTGCAATAGAGAAGACACCTTGCTCCACAGTACAGTGCCACGGGGGGACACTCCTCACACCTTGGCTCAATACTCCTCTCACCCCACTCTGCATTTCCACAGGACAGTGCCCCACCACAACGCCATGCCATGAAACAACACCCCACCCACCCCATTGTGTAATGCAATAGGATGATGCCCACGCCCCCCCACCGGAGCAATGCTGTGGGGCAACACAATAATGCAATAAAGCAAGGCCCATGACCACACAGTGCAATGGCACCTGGTGTCGCCTCCAAGCCACTACATGCATGATGCCACAGGGACACAGTAGTGGCCCCACTCATGCCCAACCAGGGTGCAATGCTGTGATGTGGCACCGGCCCTCTCCCACACAGGGGGGCACCCAGGGCGGTGCAATGCCCCCTTCAACGGGGCCTCGTCACCCAGCGCCCAATGGGAGGGGAAGCCTATGGGGTGACGTCACATCGGAGGCTCGGATGCACCAGATGGGGAGAACGAAGTGCCAAGGCCATCTTCCAGTCTCCATGGAAACCCGTGCCGGTCCCTGATTGGCGGGTGGCCCGGCCCCGTCCCGGGAAGCGCAGAGATTCGGGCGTCCGCAGCGAATCCTTCTGCTTCGCTCGATCCTCTCACTCACCCGAATTAGCGGCTCCCGTTACCATGGGAACCCGCTCCGCCGTCCACTTCCGCTGACGTCAGCGCCGACCCCGGAAGTGGCTGCTTGGAGGTCAGCCGCCGCGCTCGTGGGTTGCCTGCTCTGTGACGACTTCCCGCTGCTCGGGGTCTGCAGTTGGTATCGCGTCGCGAGATTCTCGCGCCGGGCCGGCAGCATGTCCGACAACGAGGACAAGTGAGAAGGAGGCGGGGGGCTCGTGTCCAGCCGGGGTGAGGGGTCAGGCGGGTCTCGGCAGGGGGCGGCCCAGCGAAGGGGTGGAGGTGAAGAGGGATTCCAAGGGACGCGGGGCAGTGCGGGGGGGGCAAGTGGGGCGGGGACGGGGGGCCGAGGAGAGCGGGTGGGGGGATGGACGGGGGGCGCCGACGGGAGTGGGCGGGGACGGGGGGCCGAGGGGAGCGGGTGGAGGGCCGAGGGGAGCGGGGGGATGGTTGGGGGTGGGGCGGAGGGGAGCGGGGGGATGGGTAGGGGTGGTGATGGGGTCGCCGAGGGGAGCGGGTGGATGGATGGACGGGGGGCGCCGGGGGGATGGGTGGGGGTGGGGACGGGGGGCGCTGAGGGGAGCGGGGGGCAAAGGGGAGCGGGGGGATGGGTGAGGGTGGGGCGGAGGGGAGTGGATGGATGGGTGGGGACGGGGGGCGCCGAGGGGAGCGGGTGGATGGACGGGGGGCGCCGAGGGGAGCTGGGGGATGGTTGGGGGTGGGGCGGAGGACCAAGGGGAGCAGGTAGATGGGTGGAGGCGGGGAGGGTGTCGAGGGGAGCAGGTGCGGTATTGCAGGGGAGAAGCAGGGAGCAGTGCGGGGTGGCCCGAGGGGAGCAGAGTGGGGAGGCAGCAGGGCTGCATTCGGATCTCCAACGTGGGCGGCAGCAGCCTCTAGGCTGGGATCTGGCTGTAGAGCGATAAGTGACCTTGTGTCAACTCCCATTCTTTCATGTATTTATACCTGCTCCTGTATTTTCCACTCCATGCATCTGATGAAGTGGGTTCTTGCCCATGAAAGCTTATGCCCAAATAAATTTTTAAGTCTCTAAGGTGCCACAAGGACTCCTCATTGTTTTTGCTGATACAGACTAACAGGGCTACTACTCTGAAACTTGCAACAGAGAGTCCTGTGGCCCCTTTAAGACTAACGGATGTATTGGAGCATAAGCTTTCGTGGGTGAATACCCACTTCATCAGACGCATGACCTGAAACTTGTGTCTTTTATCACTCACAGCTTTGATGGTGACGACTTTGATGATGTGGAGGAAGATGAAGGGCTAGATGACTTGGAGAACGCAGAGGAGGTTAGTGCTCAAACCCTTCTTCCCCATAGCAGTCTGCACAGTGCCCACATGCTTCACCTAGCCTCCTTTTTTATACAGCATGTACATTTTTCCTAGACCACTCCCAAGTTCCTGTCATCCAGGAGCTAGTGACTGGGAATGGCAATTGAACCAAAGTCCCTATGATTGCACTGCAGGGTGCCGGCTCCTAGAGCACTCAGCTGCCATAAAAAAGATGGAGAAAAGTTGTTCTCTTGTCACAGAGGGCAGGACAAGAGGCAATGGGTTCACACTACAGCATAGCAGATATAGATTAAATCTCAGGAAACACTTCCTAACTGTAAGAACAATAGGATAATGGAACAGACGCCTAGGGAGGTTGTGGAAACTCCTTCACTGGAGGTTTTCAAAAAGAGGCTGGACAGCCATCTGTCTTGGATGGTTTAGATACAACAAATCCTGCATCTTGGCAGTGGGTTAGACTAGATGACCCTTGCGGTCCCTTCTAACCCTATGATTCTATGATCTTGGCCCTGTCGCGCTCTAGAGAGTGAGACACTAGGAATGGGATTAGAACCCAAGTCTCCAATATGGAAGTTCAAAGAACCAGCTGTTAGGGCACTGGACCCAGAACCTCAGAAAGCCAGTCTTGGTGTCTCTGTATATTAATCAGATAAATATACACTTCCCAACTGGGCTTTCTACTCTGCTTTACTCAAAGTCCTTGGCTCGAATTCTGTGTAGACTTTAAACCTTCATTCTTTGATGGTTCTAAAGTCTGACAAAATCTGTTAAGGATCTAGAGGTCCCTCAGTGTGCTTACAATAGCTTATATTCCTTTATTTCTTCAGGAGGGTCAAGAGAATGTAGAAATCCTTCCATCTGGAGAGAGACAGCAGGCAAATCAGAAGCGGATCACGACTCCATACATGACCAAATATGAGCGAGCCAGAGTCCTGGGCACTCGTGCACTCCAGATAGCGTAAGTACACTTCTTCCACACCCCAGCCTTGGCAGTGGCATCTCATGGCATTTCAAAATGTTTTTTCCATGTTTAAGTTACTTTCTTACTGTTTGGGATCTTCCATAGCTCTGATGATTACCCACCTGCCCTGTGAGGTTCTGTGTCATAGCTACTGCCAGCTGCGAAGTGCAAGGGCCTGGAAATGTCTCTGCAGCCTTCCTAGAGCATTACACCCAGGACAGTGCTACTGATGGCATATCCTTTATGCCATCTGTCTCAGTTGCTTCTGAAGTGGGAGGCATTTCTCATCTGTAATCAGTCCTCTCTGCTGAAGGCAACGGGAGGGTGGGAGTAGTGTTCTAGGTGTATCTCCTTCCTTACCCAAGGGGAAACCAAACTCTGCTGAGAAACTCAGGATGTTTACAAAAGTCAAGACCCCAGGGGAAATTCGAGGTCTTCATCAACAAATATCATAGGACTGTAGAAAGTACAAATGGAAAACATACCTAAACTTTTAGATTGCAATTATTTTGAGGGCAGGGACTGTCATTTACTTGCTTGGACAGCAGCTGGGACAATGGTGCCCCAGCGTGGCTAGCTTCCCAGCACTACTACTGTTCATGTACCATCCCACCCGCTGTTCGTGGAGGACTGCTCTCTGCTTTCTCTGCTGCTTTGTCCAGTCTAATTTTAAATTATGCAAGTCAATGGGACTTGCACTCCTTGGGAGACTGTACCACAGACTAATAATCTCAGCCTTAGGAAAGTTTATTTATATCCATCTGAAATAATGTCTTTGCTTGTTTTCATCCTGTTACTCATGGTTATACCCTTTCAAATCACCCCAAACAATTCCTCTATCTCTCCTTAGTCATTGCTTTGCAGAGATATTATTTGCCTAGCCATCATTTGGCAAAGCCATTCTTTGCATGTTCTTTTAATTCTCTGGAAGGCAAAAAAAAAAAAAAGTTCTGAGCAATGAAGTGGGTCCATCATGGCTCTGAATCCAAAACAGGCTGGTGCCTGTTGCTACATTAGCTACTCAAGCTGTCTTTAATTCCAAATCTAGGCCAGCAGCATCCCCCAGTGGCCAAGTTCACACATGCAGTAGAATCTCAGAGTTACGAACATCTTGGGAATGGAGCTTGTTTGTAACTCCGAATTGTTAGTCGCTCTGAACAAAACGTTATGGTTGTTCTTTCAAAAGTTTACAACTGAACATTGACTTAATACAGCTTTGAAACTTTACTATGCAGAAGAAAAATGCCGCTTTCCCTTTTTTTAGTAGTTTAACACTATACTGTATTTGCTATTTTTTTTTGGTCTCTGCTGCTGCCTGATTGCGTACTTCTGGTTCTAAATGAGGTGTGTGGTTGACTGGTCAGTTCGTAACTCTGAGGTTCTACTGTAATAGCGCGTGCTTCCTTTGCTGCCATCTCTTAAAAGGAAAGTTACAGATAATCCTCATCTTTGACACCCCACTCTGACATCCCTTCCAAAAAATACATTACATTTTCTATAGTCAGGAGTCCTGATTAAGAAAATCAGCCCCTCTCTTTCTCCCAAAACAAGATCTGCAAGATATTGAGCATCTCAGCAAAACAACAAATCCAATAGGTGTGGAGGTGAGGGGATGATTTCAGTGTGCCTTCTATTGGCTAATAAATGGTACTTATTACTGGGTTAATTTTAGAGTCCCTGTTTTCCATCCTCACATTAAAATATGTAGGGAAGTGACCCCTGAAGGGATGTGGGCTTCATTGTGAATCTCAGATCCCAGCTTGTGAGCAAAACTGAGAGAAGGGCCATGCGGGGCATTCAACTAAAAACTCTGCCTGTGGCCACTTGCACCCTGTCACTAACTGCCAGACATGCTACTGCCACAATAGGAAAGGGTCTTGGGATGAGAGAGATTCCTGAAGAGCTTTGTCCTCCAAGTCAATAGAGACCTTACAAATCAGAATTGCACCTGTCATTCCGTCCTTCATACTCTGCTGGACTTTATCTGGGGAACAGATATGTCTGTGAAGCAAGTATCCCCACATGCTTTAGCATATTTCTCCCACTTCCTTCTGTCCCCCTTGTGATTGTGAATATTCTTCCTCTTAGGATGTGTGCTCCAGTCATGGTAGAGTTGGAAGGAGAGACAGATCCTCTGCTGATTGCAATGAAAGAACTCAAGTAAGTCCTGGAGATCTTGGCAGTGAGATGTCCTTAGAGTTATGTTCCTCTCGTCAACACTCCAATGATGAGGGTTTATTTCCATTAGTTCCCGAGGCTACAGTTTGCGCACTCTCTTGATAACAGTGGGGGAATACAATCTCCATGTTCATTCAGGCAGTCTGTCCTTGCATCTGTGTCCCTCTAAATCAGGTTTGTGGCTAGAATGGAATTCCTGGCCTGGGAGTATGAATCCCCCTTCCTCTTTTCCGTTCGGAATCTGTTCCCAGCAGCAGGTAGCTTGGGTGTCTGTATTCTCCAGTCCTAGGAACTTCTGCAACGTCCTACTGGTTAGCAACATTTTCCTGTTTTACTTATTGTAAATTGGAAGTCATATTTTTTCTTTAACAGGATCCTTAAGGCCCCATCATGAACTTGTTGGGATCGGAAAAGTCCCTGATTGGAACTGATTCAAATGTAGCCATTTGGACAAATTCATATTTTCACATATTTCCACTGAAAAAATAATGTTGCTTAATAGATTAAAATGACTGCAAACACATGGTGGTCACATTAAGAATTCCCTGACTCCCTCCACCTGTTCCCTCCTGTATTCTGTTTCTCCCTGCTGCCCAATTCCTTGTGCCACAGCTTCTGTGATATGAGAGAGAGAGACACGCATACACACCTACCAGCTGCCTAGCCTGATTCCCACCACCTCTCAGGCAGTGGAGCTTTGGATTGGTATCTGGATACTGACACACATCATTTGAATTTCAAATGCCCAGAGTTCCTAGCACAGCCTGTGACCTAGCAGACTGGCCCATCAAATAGCTAACGATTTCCCCACTTACTCATCAGATACTGGTTTTTGAGTGGAACTGGTGTTTTTGTTTGGTTGGGATTTTTATGCTTCAATTCATTGTAGTTTGTCCTGCAGACTTTACACCCTCATAAGAGAGCCTTATCTTAACTGCATTCCTTCACCTTTATCAGCAGCCAATACCATCTCCGTTTGTGCTCATGGCTGATCTGAAACAGCCAGAGCTGGTTCTGGTCAGTGCTAGAGTGCAAGACCTGGGAAATAATCAGAGGTGTTGTAGGAAGTAGTGATTGTTTCTTGACAGAGGGTGCTCTGCTCTGTCAATACCAAGGCAATGCCTCAGGATGGTGCTAATCGAGTGCTTTGCTACGGGAGAGGCCATCTTTTGGTTAAGACTTAAAACCATTATTCTGAATGCTTGTGACCATTAAAGATCCCATGTTATTTTTCACAAACTGTAGGGTTGTAAGCCTCAGGTCCTGGCCCAATTCCAATCTGGTTAATTACATTCTGCTGACTTAAAAATGCCTCATGTAGATTAAATTTAATTCAGTGTTTTCTAACTTTGTGTCTTGAACTGTGGTGCACTGTTGCTGGGCACTGTTAGCAGCAGCTGCGTTCTGACTTAGAGGTAGCCGTTTTTGGAGGTGGTGGAAATGATCTCTGTTCTGTGCATGCTTAAAATATATCAAGTGCTTTGGATGAAAGATACTATGTAAATGTTAGTTGTTTATGAAATTCTTCACAACTCTCATTGCGCTATCTGAAGTGGTTTGTGGAGAACTTATCACTGTGGGTTTCCTGTCCGTCAGAACAGTAGCTTCATTTTTCAGTTCCATTGGCTCTCCCACATGCCTCTTGGGATGCGCAGTCTCTTACTGTTGTGATGTTCTGTGGCTTTAGATTGTGTCCAGTGTAGGAATTCAGCACTGCAAAGTGCTGAGCTCCTCCGTTTTTTGACTTCTTTGGGGGTGCACAGCGCCTTATGGGATCTGACCTTCCAAGGGAAAGAACTTTCATTGTAATTCCCAATCATGAGCACCCCACCACTACACCAGAAATCTGCTAATGAAACAAAACCAGTGAGTTACTAGCTCTCACCAGCATAGCACATCTGGACTCCTGTAGCTTGCTGAGAGGGTGTAATTAAAGCTCTGGCATTTTCATTTACCTCTCTGTCCTCCCTTCAGAGCTCGGAAGATTCCCATAATCATCCGCAGGTACCTGCCAGATGGAAGCTATGAAGACTGGGGTGTGGATGAGCTAATTATCACAGACTGACCTACTTCTTGTCATTGTCCTTGGTTCCTCCTTCACCTGCAGATGCTTTTATTTTTGTTTATATTTGTGTAAATAAATAATAAACCCCCATTTTTAAGCAAATTGTGGGTTTTTTCCCCCCTTACACAGTTCAGTCTGCTGTGGCTGGGGGGAGACGGCCTCTTCCTCCTTTCCATCCATTTAGATCTGTAGTTATTCCTTCCCTCTGCCTCAGCCAGCCCTGGCCTCTCTCTTTAGAAGCACAGTGCCTGTTAACTTGCTGTTGGGCTCACTGAGCAGGGTGAAGTGTCTTTCCCTCAGTGCTTCCGCCTCAGAAGCCCTGTTCTTGTAAGCTAGTGTAAAGATTGAGGGGAGCAGCTGTTTTCCCCCTACTTAGTGGCCCCTCATCATATTAAACCTTTGCTCTATAAAAATGATCCTGCAGCTGCCTGGCTTCCAGAAACCCTCTGAAGCAATTATGAACCCTCTGCCCACACCCCTTTTTACAACAGCCAGGGGTTGGAGTGGAGGAGACACCTCCATTGCCTTCCAGTAGACAGGAGGGCCTTTGTGCCCTGGAGCAGGTTGCCGTGGAAACCCCCAATTTCCTCTCTGATCAGGGCTGGCTCTGGGGGCTTCTCAGGAGTATCGTAGAGCGGCTCTCATCAAATCCCCCATTGTTTCTCCACTCCTGCCCCCCACTTCTTATCAATCACCAGGATCCCCTTTCAGTGGCAATGCCCCAGCAGGAAGCGCAGTTGCTGGCCTGAATCCCCACCAACTGGGAACCTGTTCAACAACTCTAGGCGCAGTCTGTGCTTCAACCACATATACAGTCATCCCCTCTCCCCATAAGTCTACCGGTGCCTTAGCCATTGCCCATCTGTATGTACACATGTGTTCCCTCTCCCCCCCACCCCCATTACTACAATAGCTAGAGAACCATTAACAGCTTGAGTTTTTTTCAACAGTCTGACTGGTTAAGAAGTTGTGACGTTGTCCTTTAAGACAGCAGCAGTCATGTTAACCTCCACTGTTGACATGGGCCAAGAGAGGAGCACAAATGGGGGCCCACTCCTCTGCCACTAAGAGAAGCTGTTTCTCCATGGTAAAGTCCTCATGGGCCTAAACACTGGTGCTGCCTCTAGATTTTGCTCTGAAGCCTTTATGTGTGTGTAAGGACTTCAGCTCTTGGGGCAAAAAAGCCAACGGGAGGGTAAAACAGCTAGTGCCTTTCATCAGGGCTGATTGCATTATTAAAAATTGCTCTTGGGTTTAAAAAAACAAAACCACCACCAATCTTTGGTTGTGCATGCTGCCCTCTGCTGTAGCTTCATACCTGAAGCACAGGAGCTGTTTTGCCCTTGGATAACATTTCAGTGCCTGTGCTCTTAGAGACAGTTAACATTTGTAAAATATATACCCCCCACACACACTGTTTGTGAGTGCCCACTTTCCCTAGGGGTTTATATCCACCTGCCTGTAGAATTGTTATACAGCCCTACAGTATCCCAACTTCTGTACGTTACTCATATAATCATTTAACAAATCATATAGGCACCAATTAATCTCCCTCGTGTGTGTATAGGGACATGAGACATAAATAAGGGGATGGCATCTGAGGCAAGCTTAAAAAAGCTGAATAGGTCATTGGCCAAATGAGGTAAAGGGGGGGACATATACCCAGCTGCATCTAGGGAAAGGGTGTAAACTCTCAGGAAGCCAAGTATTTGCTGTCCATGCCATCCTTGCCAAGAAAAGGTTAATCCACAGAGCGATGGCCTTCAGCCCTCTTCCCCCACCCCTCCATGGAATCCTTTAATCACGTTGGCGCGGTGAAATTTCAGTCATGAACGGTGTCTTTGTGCAATCGTTTTGGCGTCCGCAATGGAGTGCAGGGGTCGTTTTCTCGGCCCTTTTTTTTTAAATGGCTTCTTTGTTTCATACCCGCCTTCTCCCCCCACCCCACCCCCCAGCATTGCATCTGTATCAGATACGATTAAAGGGATAGCAAAGGACTCTGGGCCAGCTCCTGCTTGGCTGCAAGGGGAGTGTTTAACCCCTTCGTTCCCATTCCAGAGGCTAAGGGTGGGGTTGTTCTGGATTCTGTATCAGCTGGGGGTAGAGGCCTGGGCGATACTGGGCCCCCTCCCACTAGATGCTGATCAAATGAGAACCCCACCTCCTTCCTTAAACTGGAGAGATATGGGAGGACATTTGTATCATGTGAGTAGGAATTTTCTTTTCTCACTCCTCACCTACCTTTCACCCCTTGTGCTCAGCCCCCTTCCTCCCCACACAGTCAGTCCCTTCCCTTTGAGCTGTCAAACAACGTCCTCAATCGATTGTCCTGCAGACCCTTCCCCCGGTCAGTGGTTTATAGTGAGATCTCCCTGCTCTCCTCCCTTTCAAAGGTTTTGCCCACCGCTCTGGTTCCCTTTCATTTCCCTGCACCAAACGAACTAATCTATGTGTTTAGGTCTGAGTCATTCCACTGATGGTGCTTGTGTGCATCCTGTGGTTCTATCCAGCTAACACTGCCCTGGGGAGACTTTGTTCTGAAGTGGGGCGGGCTCTATCATGTGTTATGCTCATGGAGGGAAGTAGGTTGGTGTTCATGTGTGCAGGATCCACGTAGGTGGGCAAGTAGGCCCTGCTTAGTAGGTGCCAGATGTAATTTGGAGGTCAGAAGATATTGATAGCATTCAGGAATGTGTGTGGGGAAAGAGGGCTTCTGGTATGGAAGTATCATGATCTAGTGCTTGGAGCTGAGACTCGAGGTGAGGAGAAGAGAAACAAGAGGCCCCTAGTCCAGGCAACACTTAACTCACTGTCAATATCCTTTCAGTGATGGGCATAGAAGAAATGTGTACACGCACACAGGGTCTGTGCCATATAAAGGCCCCCCTTCCCTCCTACTGGGGAGGAAGGATAAAATGTGTCTGAAAGGGGAACAAATATTAAAAAAAAAAAAAAAAAATGGACACACACAAATGAAACCTTTAAGTTTATTATTCCATACATTTAATGCAGAGTTAATGGTGCTAGGACAGCATATTCTGGAGACAGGGAGAGGGGCTTGGTGGGAGGGGAAGGTGTAATGGAATAAATAAGGGGGGGGGACAGCGATGGGTTACATGCATACAGGGGAGCAAACGTACTACATGCTCTTTTCAAACACGACAGAGGAGGAGTCAGCCAAAGCTAAGGGTGTATAAAGATCATCCTCAGCGGTCTCAGTCGAAGGAGAAAAATGGTAGTGAGGATCACAAGTTCTACTTGGTCAATCTGTCTCATCTTCCCAGACCTGCATATCAGCTGGGGGTTCCATCGTGTGTTTTGGTGGCCAATGGGAGGGCATCATCTTCTCCCACCTTGAGTTATGACATCCTTCATGTCAGCATTCTCTCTGGCACTGTGAAGCCCTGCTAGTCCTGAAGATGTGGGATGGGCAAGCAGACCACCCAAGAGAGCAAGGGTGGGAAGATGAAGACAAGAAACAGGGGAACCAGTCTGACCACTGAGGATGGTTGCTTCCAGATTGAAACCCAAAAGGGAAGGCGAGTTCATTTTCTTTTTACGTGGACTAATTGTCTTTATGCTTATCCACCAACACTGAGAGCTTTCCCCCCAATTGGTGCCACAAAAATATCTTCCCCTTCTTTATGAGGGTAGGCCTAAGGTGTTGGCAAATTGGAACAAGCAATGAACAGGCAGGGAAGGGATGTGTTCTTTAGTTCAGCTCTGCTTGAGTCCCAACCTTGCAGCTTTAAGGTGATTATTTTCGCAAACTGTGTTTGGGCAAGTGGGATTCATGCTGATGCTTCTGGTTGCCGCAATATCTTCAGCTACTCTTCCCTCACATCCCATGCACGCACACACACACACGGGCCAGAAGGACAAACACTGCCTTGGCAGTGTATCTTTTGGAATATTAGAGGGTGAATGGAAGGATTTAGAAGGGACCAGGAAATGTTTGAAACAAACAAAATACAAAATAATCGTAAGAAAGGAAGATTCCGTCTCTGTTGCCTTAACAGTCCAAGAGGCCACACACACACCCCCGCCCTCACATGTATGTTGTGACACGAATAAGGCTAGAACCAGCGATATGGTTCCTGAGTCCAGTACAGTGCGGTACAGTACAGTAAAGGGAGGGTGGGTTGAGGGGAGGATAGATGCGGATGTGGAAGTCAATAGGAAAGCAAGCACAGGTTGGTCTTCCAACAGGGATCAAGAGTCATGCATGTGTGAATTTTAGACGGGAACGTTGCAGAGCACTGATCACAAGGAAGTTGACTTTACAGCCCTACCTCTCCTCCCACAACATGTCCACCAGGGTGCCCAGCCAGCTGCTCTTCACCCACAACAGGTGACAAAGAGTTGGCCATTGTGGCCTATCCAAAACACTTGCTAAATCACTGAAGCAGGTGGGGGGCGGTTAAGGATGGGGGGTATCTCGTATCTTACAGTCCAGGGTCTGCACAACGAAACCCACCATGACCAGTCACTCCATGTCTAGAATCATCCTCATCTAGAAGGCCAAAAGGGTTTTGCAAGCCAATCGGGTTGGCATACATTGAATTGGGGGCGGGGGGAAAGGGGTAAAACCTTCCTCTAGGCGGTGAGCCAGCGATAACCGGGGTCAAGATAGGCATGTCTGGATACTCAGTGGGTTCTGATGGCTGGATTACACTGAATGACCTCGGAGTTCAGAGGCCCTCCTGCCTGTGCTGATGCTTCGGAGCCTTTCTGTTGCTGCTTTGGTCACTGTTCCCCTTTTCCTACGGTCTGGAGAGAGTTGTATACACGGGCTGTTCCCAATGTGTGGGGCTGTGGGACTGTGGCACAGAGGGTGCAGGGTCAGAGATGGCAGTGTATAGGGGACGTTGCGAGGGTCCCATATACGAGAAGGCAGAGTAGAGGCCAGAGGCTTGGCTGGAGTGGCTATAGTAGGGTCCTGAGGGCTGGTGGTCGGGGTAGTCAAACTGGGGCCTGGAGATGGAGGGGAAAGCCGAGCCATAGTGGGGCAGGCTCAGGGACGTATATGCTATCTGGGAAGTGGAGGGCTGGTCAGTGTAATGGCCTCCAGGGGCAGAACCCTCCGTTTTCACCTGTGCCTTGGAGTCCACCACCGATGATGTGCCAGCAGACAAGGAGACTCCATGCTGCTTGGAGATCCAGGCAGAGTGTCCACTGGCTGCAGCCAGGGCACTCCCGAGGCCGTAGCCAGCGGCCGCTGCTGCTGCATAGCCCCCAACATGGCCTGGATGGCCAGCGTGTCCATTGGGTGGCAGGTACTGGTCGAATTCATTGACATCGAAGGTCTCCATGTTGGACATCACTTCATGGCTGATCTCCCCAATATCCACGTTGCCAAAGTCAATGTGAGGCTTGCCCCCTTCCCCAAGAGAGCGCCCTTCCCGCTTGGAGTCAGCTTTGCCTGCCTGGAGTTCTGTCTTTGGAGTTGTTGGAGGAGTGGGGGGTCCATGGCTTTGACCTGTGAAGTGAAAACCGTTTGGGGGGAAAGAGAAAGAAAATGTGATACCAGTTCACAATATAGCCCTGGTACAACCTGACAGGCAATAAAATAGCTCAGCCAGCTACATGCAATAGCTCTGCTCCTCCTACTGCGCAGACCCGATACTGCCAGGCCTCCCTGGGAACCTCACTGTAGAGGGACAAGAAGGGAGGAGGTGGCCAGCCTTAACCAAAATGGCAACTGTGCATATGAACCCTTTGGGAGATGATTTCCCACTTGTCCAAAGGGATGGAAACACCTGTGGAGCGCAGGTGTCCCCAATGCTGGTGACAGCACCGAGCACGTAGGAGTCATGTCCAACTACTGGGTCCCACCATGGGGAGAGGATCCAGCTCACAAGGTGGTGCCCCAAGAGAGCCATCGATTCTCCAGATGGCTTGGGGGACTCTCCTTGGGAGGAGGATGAGCTGGTAGTAACCTGCTGGTGTAGCTGCAGACATGGGACTGACCTGAGGAGTGCTCGGGGTGCCCGTCAGACATGGGGGATCCTTCCCCAGGATGTCTGTGATCCAAGTGGGCATTCTTATAGTGGGCCTGGATAGCTGCAGCCCCGCCAGCTTCTCCCTCGGCTTGGCCCTCACCCTCGCCCTGGGAGGCCTTGCCATTTTTCCGCCGGCGCGGCTGGTACTTGTAATCAGGGTGGTCCTTCTTGTGCTGCATCCTAAGTCGCTCTGCCTCTTCGATGAAGGGCCGCTTGTCGCTTTCATTCAATAACCTACAGAGGCCGGAGAAAGAGGAAGAGATGGGAACAGGGATGTCACAATCCTACTGTAAAGCATCATGGGCACTTGAGATCCGCCCCATTTCAGATACTGCCAGGCATCCTAGAGAAGGTAGAGAAGTATTTAAATAGACTCCTCAAAGCTTCAGCCCCTTTTTTATTGTTGTTAATTATTAAGCCCTGACACTGTGCTCAATCCTGTTCAGACCCAGAGGAAGACATGGTCACTCCCACAAGTGGATTACAATATATAACCCATATAAATTCACCTCCTCCCATTCCATGTTTGTACTTGCCTTAGGGGACAAAAGTAATCATACTGTGATGACTGAAATCAATGCAGAGCTTTATAGTTACCAGACAAGCTGGACTAAAAGAACTTGCTACAGACGTGAAAATTGTGACTATTGCTTGAATTATGGAAAGGTGGCAAATCTTTGTTACCGATAATGCTCTTTGTCATGTATCTCTGTCTCTCTCAAATCAACTTGTTTCGGTCACCTTAGCTTCAGAGTTTCTGTGTCCTATCCTAACCTTCCATCCTTGCCATTTTATAGGTTTTGTTCTATCAGCTTGAGTGTGAGTGATCACTGAGCACAGAATGGCTATTGCATTTGCCAGCACAGTGGCTGTGCTGCTGGGATCTGCCCCTTAAAGAACCCTGGTATCTCCTAAGAGTGAGTTACAGAAGATGCTGGAGGAAAAACACATTTGCTTTGCTTCTACTTTGAGGATTCTTGATCACACAGCTGCCATTTTCCATCCCAGAAATGGTTGACGTGGTTCCTGTGCTAAGGATCGGAGAGTTGCAGGTCCTGAGCCACAGCCAGGATCAGGCTTGTAAATCAGGATCAGTTTGTAAATCATCTAAATACTATGGTGCTGGACACTGTAACAATAGATTAACTTTGATCTTTGGGTGAAAGACTCTATGGAAATGTAAAATCATTCCCCATATACCTGTCAGATCTAGGGCTGCTTCAGTCAAGACAGGATCACCTAGGAAATTATGTAACAGAACCACTTTGGATGACGTAAAAAGAGATGAAACCATTTGATCAGTCATTTTCTTTTAATTTTGAAAATGTTTGATTTAGAATCCAGAACACTGAAAAGGGGCAAGGCTGTTTTTATGGGTCTTGCAACCCAGCCAAAACTCTGAGGCCGCAGAAATCTCAAAAGCAAAAACTTGTTCCTTTATGAGATTTCCAGCCCTGATTTTTCCAGCCCAAAGAGAGTTGGACAAAGCTTTGGGGATATTCAGCCAAATGTTGAAGAGGATTCTCTGAACACCCCCCCCCCCCCCCGAAGCCTTAGAGGCTCTGCTTTTGCTAATTCCACTTATTAGATTTAACCCTTTGCAAAGCAGAGGATTAAAAATCATGAATTTGTCTTAGAGAATTTAGAAGGAGCAGCAGATGGGGTTTGAGGGGCCTGTTGGTAAAAAAGATGAGGAAAATCAATAGGATCCAAGCAGGTACTGACCAGCATTGAAGCACCTCCATTTTTCTCCTTCTGTCCCGCCAGCCAATAGCTAGAGGGTGTGATCTGCTTTGGAACCTCTTAAGGTGCTGACCTGGGTTCACACCAGGCAGCCCTGAGAAGGTCATGGCCGCACATTGCATTCCACCACTGCCTTAATCCAGGAGATTAAACAACTGAGCCACCATGAGTCCAACACCAGCTTTCCTGTCTCCCTCCCGCCGCCATACACCACACTCACACGTCCCAAAGAGCTCTAATCCTCCACCCTGAATTGCTCCACACACAGCCTTCCATCACATCTAACGGGACATGCATAAACTCAATCTCCTGCAGCGCCCTAGCGAGAGACCTGCATTAGGAATTAAACATGTCCCTGCAAAGCGCTAGCCCAGGGGTCGGCAACTTTTGGCAAGTGGCTCGCCAGGGTAAGCACCCTGGCGGGCCGGGCCAGTTTTATTTACCTGCTGACGTGGCAGGTTCGGCCAATCGCGGCCCCCACTGGCCGCGGTTCGCCGTCCCGGGCCAATGGGGGCGGTGGGAAGCGGCGCGGGCGAGCAATGTGCTGGTTGCGGCTTCTTGCTGCCCCCATTGGCCCGGGACGGCGAACCGCGGCCAGTGGGGGCCGTGATCGGCCGAACCTGCCGCGTCAGCAGGTAAATAAAACTGGCCCGGCCCGCCAGGGTGCTTACTCTGGCGAGCTGCCGACCCCTGCGCTAGCCCCTGCGTCTCTCAGACTCCATTGGCTGTTGAGGGGAAGCAAAAGACCAGCTGTGGGAATGGAACCAAGCTTTCCATCCTGACAGTACAGGGCACTAACCACGAAGGAACCAGGCTCCGGCTCCTCAGCACTCCTAGCCCCTCCTATTGCACAGCAAACAAGACTCCGAGACTGGGAATGGAACCCACATCTTCCACATGAGCTCAACCTCTCAGCCCCTACTGGTCCCAAGGAGTTCCAATATCCTTCACCTTTATTTGTGGGCGGTACCAAGCATATAGGGTTACTGAAGCAGAACTGCCAAAGGAAACCTGCAATGGAGAGAGAAGCTGAGACCTCTATATTCGTCTCACTGATGACCTAATTACAATGACCTTAGGATCTCTAGGAGATGAACCTGGGTCTACTGAGCTGTGCACGCCCTCCCCATCTTCCTGCCAGCATCCTGTAACTCTGCAGACAGCAGGATCGCACAAAGTCCATTCCTCCCATCCTTGTCTTCTCTCTCCCGGTCTCTCTGCTCCCTCCTCCCTCCCTGGGATCAGAGCTCAAATCGGCTTTAACAAAGTGAAACCGGTGTGAGCAGGCAGAGGCCAGGAGATTTGGGGGATTTAGATTTCACTTGTTTCCTGCCCCTGCACCCCCTGGTCTACAATGCAGTGGAATCTTGCAGGGACACAGAAGGGAATGGATCACATAGCAAAGCCCATGGGCTTAAGTGGGTCTAAACTGAACCTTGTCCTCCCAGTGGGGAATGCTCAGCACAGAACCCATTGGATACCCCTGTTTTGGTGGGAACGGAGAGATGAAAACTCTGTCTCCCTCTTTTGTTCTCTCCTTCACCACCATATCTCCGCTCGCACAGGGCGTTGTGCTGAATGGAGGGGGGAACCCAAGCCCTGCTTCTGCATGTCAGGTGACTGGAGCAGCCTGATGCATGGCCCCTCCCTGTCAGCCACGAGCGGCAGCTGCAGATGAGTCAGTGTGGCATGAGGGTCTCAGTAGCACCAAGTTGATGCAGCGCACGCGTGGGTGAGGGAAGGATTGAACAAGAGGTTAAAACATTGGGGGGGCGGGGAGATCTCACACACGGAGGCCCTGATCTTCCAGGCATGGCTCGGCTCCCGGGGCCCACTGCCTAGCTAAAGTGGGGTGTAGGTAGAGAAAGCTTCTGCTGCTGTCCAGATACAAAGATCCCTTCACCCCATAGTCAGCTCTTTGCTGCCCCTTTCTATCCATGTCTCATCTGTTTCTGGCCCTGGAGATGTTTCTGGCATTTGGGCTAGTGTTCGTGTTGACCTTTTCAACAGTCATTACGTCCCACTCCATTTGAGAACTGTTCCCTGCCCTGCAAGGAGCAGGAAGTGCCCCACCCAGGTGAAGAAAGGGGAGCCTTTGGGCAGGACACGTGATGAAGTCCCCCTTCCCCCTGCATCCTCAGGTAATCATGCATCCTTGGGATGGGGGGGTCAGCCCAGCCTGCAGTGCTGACCTGGCTGCTGCTGGAGAGAGGAATAGCTTCTCTCAGCACACCCACCAATGGGAGGCTCAGAACAATCAGTGAGTGTCTAAAGCCAGCTGTACCCATAAGAGAGCCATCAACCCACCGTCAGTATCACTCAGACACACACGCACATGCCAGTTATGCTGGGGAGGTTGACAGAAGCTCATGGCCTTGCTCAGGCATGAACACCCACTGCCCCAGGCTGGGCCATCACCTTGCCAATTGTCCCAAAGTGTTTGCAAATGAAATTGGGCACTAGGGTCAGATTTGAGAACGGAAATCTTCATTTGGGGGACTCTGCACTGAGGGTAACACCCCTTCCACCACTGTATAGCTTAGTCCTGATGTCTATCCCTTTCCCAGTGCGTTCCTAGGACTCGCACACAAGCTGTGCTGATGCACCTCTCTCCTGGCCTGCACCACGCCCTGCTGTTCTAGTCCTGCCCCTGGCCAGCTCAGCCAATGCACCTGAGTCCTGACCTGGAGCAGTGTCCGTTCCATCATTCTGTTCATCAGTGATTTCCTCCCTACCACTTGGGAGCCTGGCTGGAATCTGGTCCCACTGGTGGTGCTCCACTGTCATTAGCATCCTGTTTGCCTTTGCCCACCAGCAGCTGCAAAGTTTACATTCTCCCACACTACAGCACAGTCCTGGCAGTTTGTCTTTGTTATTCCCCAAAGGGTGAGGCTCCTGATTCTAACCCTCTCATAAGCGGAATGAGTTGGTGTAGGTGTGAGGGGTCAGCCTTGACACCCCGCACAACCTCCCAAAGGAACGTTTGTCTACATAACACTGATGCAATTTGACACAGCCATCTGCCTCCGTGGCTCCCTCTGTCTCCCTGTTTGCCTCCCTCCATCTCCTGCAGAATGGCATGTTTCTTATCCCACAGATCCCAAGTGCTTTACACAGCACTTGGTTTGAGCTCAGCAGCACAGTGGTTGCATGAGCAAACGTGGCAGCCATCCTCCGTTCAGCGATCACTCACACAGAGCTAGCCAAGGGGCTAGATTCCATTTTGTAGAGAGGATCATGTTGGATGGGACCCTGAGGTTGTTTCTCAATCTACTGGACTCTTTCCAAGAAGACACACAGGATTTTTAACTATCCCGTAGGCAGCATCTCCTTCCCCACCCACCAGAGATGGGCAGAAACAAGCTCAGTTTAATGTTGCTTTCAACTGATCTCTCTCTTTCCCTACCCACTTATAGTGGATTTCTCTCTGCCTTAGGTATTTCTAATGCACCCATTACCACAGCATCTAAGCACTGATATAAAATCAGACCCACTTACATGGAAGTATATCTAGATGGCCCAAATTTTCAAAAGTGACTGGTGATTTTGGGTGCCCAACTTGGCACCTTACAGGATTCTGATTTTCAGACATTCAGGCCCCTCCTCAGGCATCTCAAGTTAGGCACTCAAAATTGCTAGCCAATTTTGAAAGTCTGGATCATGCTGCATAGTGTGGAGTTTGGAGCGGGAGGAAACTGGCATCAGAAAATTGTCTGGAGGACTGTGGGAGATCATAGGGGCTATGATAGCATAGTAAATTTCCTATGGGACAATCACACTTTAGGTGACTTACCCTGGCTTTTGTGGTTTTATTTTATTTTCCCACACCTAACAATGCCAACAAAGGCAGTGCAGACACCGATCCTGCCCATACTTGCACGCCCCCAACTTGCTCTGCCGCATTGCCCAACACAGACTGGTAAGAATATCTCCGAAGGCAGCAGGCTCCCTGCCAGTCCATTAGCAAAGACAGCACAAATAGCAGACATGTGGGGGAGGGGGGAGACTTTTCCCTTTTAAAAAATGCAAAAGTATTTGACAGTTACAGTCCGAGGCCCTGATCTTGCAAGCTGCTCTGTATGACAGACTCCTATGCCCACGCAGAGCCCTATTGACTTCAGCGGGCTGCTTGTGGGCTCCACAGTCTGCCTGCAGGATCAGGAACACTACAGCTCTCAATAGTGTTAGGACAGTGTCTAAGGTCTATCACTGCAGCACTGTGCGGGGGAACGGTCATGTACAATGCTGTCGCATATCTGGACAGTGGAGCACTCTGGTCTCTTAGGGCTGTTACTGGAGTATTTAAGGGCTCATATACTGCAGTCTTGTATCTTCAGGCCAGAATGGTAATGTAGCGCTTAAGGAGGTCATTGCTACAAAATCCTGCAGGATCCTTGGAATGGTACAGTAGCATTTTTTTAAATAATACTTTTGAAAATTAGAATGGGGGTCTTGCTTCTCCAATAGAATAAAATGTTGGGGTGGAGGTGGGAAGAGAAATCAGGAAGAAATCAGAAGGAATGGTTTGGAGCAAAGCATACAGGAGGTAATTGTTAGTAAAGGAAAGACAAGTGAAAGTATAAGGAGAGAGGCAAATAGCATAACGCGACTGCGTTACAAAGTGGGAGAGAGTAAATAAGAGCAACGATAAATGCTCAGTACAGTCACTTTGCTACCAGAAAGGAGACAACAGGGGTGGGTTAGTGCAACGTGAATTAACTGGGATCATCATTGTGCATGGTATCCAGAGGTGAGCACAAGGTTGGAGTAATCATAGGAAAGGCAGAGGGAGAGGGGAATGGGAAGGGTTAAAAAACACCCAGGCATGGGAATCATATTTGAGGCCTACCACAATTCCCTGCGTTAACTCTCCAAGGAAATCATTTTGTTTGAGTTCCATGAAAGACAGAGGGGTTTGGATAAACTTATTGATGTGATCAAGACAGAAGCTAACACCCAGGGACTCAATTCTCCCATACAGGTGGAGCTGACTGAAGTCAGCGGGAGAATCGAGCCACAGGTGGCAATAGGATGGTCACAAGGGTGGGGTTTGCTTCTGTTTTGGAAAAGTGTCTGGTCTTCCTGCAGTTCTCAGGAGACATCCCGCCCCACCCAGCGGGTGGCGGGGTCTCCTTTCAAGGGCAGCGCCAGGGAAGGGAAGGGTATAAAAGGGGGCCTGTTTCTATCTCTGTGGAACTCCAAGGCCATTCACGTGAAGCTGAGGGTTTTGGTTTGTGGCAGGAGGCCCAAGGCAGGGAAGTGATGGTGGCGGGAAGGGGTGTATCTCGGACAATCCCAGGGAGGGGGGAGGCGTTCATAATCATTTTCTGGAGTTATTCATGGAAATCAGGCGGAAAAGTGGAACCACTGGCCTTGTGTCACATGGGTGTTACGTGGTCCCTCCACCCTCGTCTCTTGGCAGAACCCATCAGTCCCAATGGGGGTGACTTCATGTAGGGGCCCTGGGGGCAGGGAGGATGGGGAAAGAACCCAAAATTAAAATGGCTTTTACAAAGAGCGGGGTAGTGTGGGTCCGAGGGATGAGCTTGTGTCTGTTTTGGGAAGAAGGAAGTGTGTACCTGTGTATGCATAGTGGGAGTGGGAAGACTATGTCAGCCTGTACCAACTCGCTACAGGAATGGCTGCTGACTTGCTGTTATTACTTATTTATTGCACGCCACGGGCCTGCAAACAGAGGCAGAGTTGCAGCCCCTGCAGTCTGAGGGGACACAAACAATGCTGTTCAGCCATAAAAAGCTGTGAATGGCAAGGCAGGATGGCATACTGGGTGCATCGGTTGGAGTCTTTTTCTAACAGCCCCCTCTCCACCATCCCTCACTGTCCTCTTGTTTTCACTGCTTTATGCTGGGATAGCCCATTCCCACCCCCACTTATGCAGTACCTGTGCTGCTAATGTTAAATTGACACCTCCTTGAGCGGGATCTAGAACCAGCAGCTAGCCGGGTCTGTGGCTGGCCATCAGAGAACACGTTCTTTGGGTGGGATGTGTCACTGGGTTTCACTGCTTGGCTACCTGCTCTCTCTCCTTTGTCCCAGACAGGAGTCCAACCCACTAGGTGGAGCTCTGGAGGCTAGGGTCATCTAGCCTGTGATCTCCCAGACCTGGTTCAAACAGGCCTGAGGAGATCATGAGTGTAATGAGTTTGGTGGGGGTCAGCCTAGTTAACCTTTCTGGGCCTTGGTTTGCCAAACAAACACACACAAACAGAGAGATTGAGCAGCTGAGCCTCAGGAGAGGACCAGGACTGGAGTGGCATGGGGTGTTACGGGCCGGGAATGAGGTACGCTGGCAGAGCTGCTGGGGAAGAGCGGGTTAGAGTGGAATAGCCAGGTGGGGGCTGCAGATCAAGACTGGCAGAGCTTTGCAGAGGAAGCTCCCCATATAGCTGATGCTAATAACCATTGTTAGTTCCTCACTTTCCTGTGCCTTTCCCTCACCCCTGTGATCTTTCCCCTTGATGAGGAACTCCCTTTAATAGATGCCCCTTTAATCTCATTCTGTGCCCAGCCTCCAGCTTGAGATGCAGCCTCTCCATGATTCCATTTGCCCTCACCCTTATGCCCTCCTTACCTCCAGAGCTTCCCGAGGGTCTTACTGAGCTCTGCATTGTGGAGGTGAGGGTACTGGTCAGCCAATTTCCTGCGGGCAGCCTGTGCCCACACCATGAAGGCGTTCATGGGCCGCTTGACATGGGGTTTGCTTTTGTTGCTCCCATTGACCCGCACAGGCATGGGCACCAGGGTCCAGTCGTAGCCACTCAGCACCTGGCTCACTGCCTCCCGGATGCACACGGGGAACTTATCGTCGTCCGTCTCTGAGTCTTGCTGTTCCTTCTTGACCTTCCCCATCTCTCCGCTCCCGGAGCTGGTGAGATGAGAGGGGGTATCTGATGCCATGGAAGGTCCCGGTGAGAGGCAGTGATGGTCTTCGGAACCCACCGGGCTCATTTCCACCTCTGAAAGGTCTTGGTCATCTGTCATTATGTCTCTTCTTCTTGCTCTTTCTTCCTTCTCAATATCCGTCTTCCCACTGGGGTGGGGGGAAAAAAGAAAGAAAGGAAAAGCAAACACCAAAACTAAAAGACTTGAACCTCTCCCAGTAACTGACCACGAGACAGGAGCCACTTGATAAAAGTGAAGCAAAGGAGCTGCCATGCGTGCAGCTTACGGGACCCACAAAACCCATGATCAAGTGGGGGAGGGGATCCTGATTAATTGGAAGCTCCCGATCTGTGCTCTATTCTGGAGTTTAACATGGGCATGTAGAGGGGTCTGCTGCTGGCTAAGCACATTGGTGACATGAGTGGAAAAGGAGAGATCAAGGGGAAATGGACCCCATTTTTTAAGAATAACCTTACTCAGGGCCCTCCCCAAAATTTGGCCCTTGGGAATGACACTTTCTCTTTAAAACCTGCCTTGAAAGTCTGACCAAGAACATAGATGGGAGGAAATGAGTGGCTTCAGTATTAATAAATCAGAATGAAAAGGTCTCCAGGTTGCAGGAGAAAGTTTAGCAAGAGTTGCTGAGTAGAGGCAAATCCCGAGCGCACCCCTGAATTGCCAGGCAAGGAATCTGATGCAGACTGGGAAAATGTGTTTGTGAGCGGAAATGCTAACACTTTGTATATATGCATATATTTCTTTTTAAGCCTCTTTGGCAAAGCCAAGTCTTTAACTTGCCCGTTTCACGCATCCCCCCATCTCTCTCTCTCTGCGGTCACCTCCAAGAGTCTCTGCCACCACCCACCAGTTCCCCCACCTTATTAAAGAAATGCTCAAAAAATAAAGCCCTCCCCCCCCCGCACACAAAATGGTTAGAAAAATGTGTCTCCCTTGGTTTAGTTGCAAAAGGGGCCAATATGGAGCAGGGGTTGTTATCCCCCCAGTGAGGGAGGCAAGGACTTTTCCCGAAGAAGAGATTGAAAAAGTAATAGAAGGTAGAAAAAGAGCGAGCGAGCGAGCGTGTGAGTTCAGGTAGGAAAACTTACGTTGGCTGGTCTGCCTGGTAAATCCTGAGAGGGCTGTAATTTGTATCCCAATAGCCCCTCTGTTCTCCTCTCAGAGCCCTGGCAGCGTAGGGAGCCCTGCGTGGAGGAGACTCTCAGACGAGTGCCATTCCTAGAGGGAGGCTTGGTTTTTACTAATCCCCTGGCTGGATGTCTCTCTGACTGGCTTGCTGCTAAGCACCGGGGGAGGGAAGGGCAGAAGGTGGAGCTAAGCACTCCTTATAGCTGGAATACATTGATTTGATGCAGGCAGGGAGGGGACCCTGACAGCCCCCCCAAACTCCACCTCAGCCACATGCACGCTCCTCGCTTTCTCGAGTGCAGCCTTCTTTGGGAAAGCTCCAGTCAACTTTTATTTTATTCTTTTTTTCATCCTCTCAGGGATTTAAAATAGGGCATTGTTCAGGCCATTGGGCATAGGTGGTGAGGGGTCTGCATTGTTATCCAAGTGGACTGGATTTAAGTCCCTGGCCTGGTCTCTCTTGCCCTCGGCCAGCAGGGTTTGTTCTAGGGGCCAGGCCTGGTGATCTAAGAGTTAGCATGGAGAGGTGGGTTCTAATCACAGCTGCTTGCTGTCCATGGACCAGCAGGACCTGAGTGCACTGCAGAGGGCGGGCCTGGTGTTATGGGGGTAGTGCTGTCCTATGAAGGAGACCCAGATTCAGTGGCCACTCCTGGTCTTTCACTCTCTAGAGCTAATGGAGACTGGGAATAGTCCAGGGGTTTCCTGGGGATGGTGTGTACTGGATACATTACAGGGGTTGGGGGATTAATACTTTGTGGCCATGCAGAAGACATGGGCTTGGTTTCCTCTCCTGGGCTCTCATGCCCCCAAGGTGGGACTGACATACCACACGCATGCCAGTGAGGTGTCAGGAGTGTTTTGTGTCTCACCCATGCTGCTGAAAACCCAGTAATGTATCCATTCAGGATTCCCTCTGCAAAGTTGTCAAAACCAGGAACCAGCTTTCCCATATCCTCCAATGGTACCAACCAGACCAGTACAGAACTCTTGCCATGGAGTTCGAAGTGGAGTGTCAGCTTGGACATGTTTCCATGCCAGGCCAGGAATCCCAGAGCGAAGAAAGGATGAGTTGTGGTGAGACTCGGGGAAATAATTCCATCAAAGGAGTTCTAAGGACATTATGAACCCCTGGAGCAGAGCTTGACTCACTAGAAGGCCCAGTGATGGAATGACAGAGTAAATAATGGTGGGGCCCACCCAGAGAGACAGGGAAATAATGTCACGGACAGATGGTGAGCATTTGAGCTACAGTTCCCAGAATGAACCTGGAACCGATAACTAGGATTGTGTTATCTGATTGACAGAGTATGACCATTTTCCCTCCACAATTCTCAATGGTTTCTTTCACCTCATGCATCTCAGTGTGGTGAGGGCTGGAGCCACAACGTGGCACCAAGGACAGCTGCATTAGAGCCCAAAGGAGAAGTCTATGTTCGAAGCTTAATGAAGCCAGGTTAGGGGATGACAGGGGTGGGGCTCCCTGGTGCTGATGGCAAGCACAGGATCACTGGCATCAAATACTTGGCATGTGTGTCGTATTCAATGCGCCAAAGGGCAGCTTTCTGGGGAGGGCTTGGCACCAAATAACCCCCTACCAGGGGACTGACTTTAGCCCTCCCTCCTTCCTCCAGCACCATCTGTCTGTCCATGTGACAAAAAGCCAAGGCAAGGGTCTGGTGGTTCTCTCCTACCCAAGAAACACAAGGACTCATGGCACCTATCCTAGTACTGTCCCATCTTCCCTGGGAAGGTGAGCTGTGTAAGCTCCACCCTCTCTCTCTCTTTCTCACACACACTTCCCAATGGAGATCTCAGAGGAGAAATCTCAGGCCCTGATTCCTAGATTAAAATGGTGTAGGTGCTGGTGAGGTGAGTCCCAGGTGTTATCACACAGGTGTGTTCCCCTATTGGGAAGAAATCCTATGTGTGTATTCCCAGCAGAGATTCTGGTGGGTTGTAGGGAGAGCTCCGACTGGTCTTGTGAGGGTTGTTTGGCATTTTTAGCCTCTCTCCATTGGGATTTTCGTGACCTGCTAAAACTGTCCCCGTAAAGAGAAAAGAACTGGGGCAGGTAACCTCTTCCCAAGAGCCATAATAATAGGCACATGCTAGATGCAGTGTCGCTGTATCACACAGACTTTGCTGAACTGAGCATGTCTTCTTTAGCCCGTGAGGTTCATCATTAGGCTGACAAGAGCCTGTGTGAGGGATACAGGAATCTCCATGGAGAAGAGGAACAGCCTGAGGGAGGGGGAAGGGGTCGTCTCCTGGTCCCACTGGGAGGTAGCCACGGCTGAGAAACACTGGCCTGATTGTTCCCCTGTCTGCGGCTAATACCAACCTGGGATGGGGGAAGGGCAAAGCAGGATACAATAAGATGGGGCATTCGTTTCCCATCCCTCCAGGTGCAGGTTCCTGCTGACCTCAGGAGACAGAGAGAATGGGGAAGGGATGTTTTTTCCCAGGAGTGGGATTACAAGGTCCCGGTGGCCAAGTGGTAGGGAATAAGGCATCTGAGGATTGAAGCGCCTGCTCTAAGAGAACCCCACTTAAATCTGGGGGGGAAGGTGGGACTGGAGATCCCACCTCTTCAATGCATATGTGTCCCCAGGGATTTGAGGGTGGAGAGCATACTCTGACCTTTCCTAGTGTTGGGACAAAGAGACAAAATCAGAATGAAGCAGTTCTTTTAAAGCATGAAGTGGTGGACCATCACTTGTTTGTTTGTTTGTTTATGTTGCAGTAGCACATAGGGGCCCCTGTCACAGACCTGGACTCCAATATGCCAGGTGCTGTACAAACACATGACAAAAAGACAGTTTCTGCCCCCTTATGTTGCGGTAGCACCGTGACCTAGGAGCCTCAGTCAAGGATCAGGGCACAATTATGCTAGTCACTGTACAAACACATCCCCAAAAGCTGGTCCCTGCCCAGGAGAGTATACCATCTAGGTAGTTTCTGCTGAAATGACGTGTCAATGGCACCTCCTATTAAACTGGGAAAGGAATTTTTCTTGTTTCTTCCTCTCTCCATTCCCCTCCTTTTTCTCTTTCTTTGCCCCATCTCTCTTGGTCTCTCCTTCTTTTTCTTTACTTCTGTGTCTTGATTTCCCATCTCTTCTTTTTCCTTCTGCTCTTGGGATTGGTTTCCAGTTCCCGCCGTGTTCCTCAAAGACTGGAGGGCAGCACAGGTTTTGCAGCCTAATTTCCTGTCCTGGTAACTTTTCCTATTGCACCAAGGCAGCATGGTGGGAAGTAGCCAAGGGAATTTTCTCTCGGTCATTGTGGCTGACAGTGTGGCACCATTTCTCCAGTTGAGACGAGAGGATGCAGAGTGAGAGAAGAACAGCGACCGTCTCTCTGCGAGGAGTTGTGCGTGACACTTTTCTATCTACAGATGAAAGTTGTTGCCTCCATGAGGATCTCTGTAAGGGTATGTCTAGACTGCAGCTGCAAGGTGTAATTTCCAGCGGGAGCAGAGATTCTCACTCTAACTCTGATCGAACCGAAGTGTAGCCGCTACAGTGTAATCAGCAGGATGGGCGTCAGCCCTGACTATGATCCCATCCAAGACCATACGTAGCGGCTAACCCCTCTGACCATTTACATTGCCACGGTGACACTTCTATTTTTAGCACTCTAGCTTGATCAGGTTTCTGTTCAAGCTGGAAATGACACCTTTGAGCTCCCGTGTAGACCTACTGTATGGCTGAGAAGCCTCCCACCACATCCAATGTATTTCAGCACTGATCTTCTTTCTAAGGATAAGGGTCCCTTGGGTTCTGCACTGGCTACTATGGTACTCCGGCAACAATCTCTTCAAGGCTTCCATCCTTTTTCCTCAGTTAAATTATATTTTTTTTATTATCTCTGTAAAGCTACGATCTCCGGGTCCCACCCTCTGGTTTTAGACTAGGAAGGATAGTCCAATGGTTAGGACACTAGCCTGGGACTCAGGGGACCCTGCTGTGCCACACACTTCCTGTGTAACCTTGGGTAAGTCACTTAGTCTCTCTGTGCCTCAGTTTCCCATCTGCAAAATGAGGATAATAGCACTTTCCTGCCTCACAGAGGTGTTGTGAGGATGAACACATTAAGACTGTGAGGCACGCGAGTACTACAGTAATAGGGGCCATATAAGTACCTTAGATAGATCCCAAATGAGAGGGTTTTCAAATCCTCCCATATAAAGACATATAAAGCCAGTGGTTCCTCTGCCATAATCTTTTAAGTATGAGGTCCCCCAGAGCCAGTACTGGGCACCCATCCAGTTATACCTCTTTAATAATATCTCAACATACACACACATCCCATTGTGACGCTTAGGTTGAATAAATGGATGCTGTTTGTTTGGGACTCCTCTTGATAACCTCCAGTAGGGTGCAGCTCTGACAGCATGGCAACTCCAGGACCTAAACCTGTGACAGTCAATGACACCCTCACTCTGTGACCTGGGCTGGTTGTGTGTTTCATGCTCCTTACTATTACATACAATTCTCTAAATAATATAGGACTAGTCTGTCTAGGGGACCTTCAACCACTATATGTCCCATTGCTGCACTTAGGATTGTCAGGGTAGGAATTACTGGCTGACCTGTAGTACAGTCTCAAAGAGGGAGACAGGCAGGCAGGCAAATGTCTATCAAGGGCCCATGGCTTTGGATTGCTCTCCCATGGGCTATGATTCTGTCTATTATTTTAAAGTGCTCTTCCGCTCCTCTTTTTTTCATCCTGCCAAGCTCTCTGTGCAGGAGGAGGCTCCATGGGTGAATTGCATAGCACTCCAAGCTCCTATTACCTTCCATTCCCACTGCAAGGGGATAAGGTTAGGCACCAACATGGGATCCTGCTTTTAGCCAAGCATTAAGGGTCGAGCCAGGAAGAATGGGTGAGCCACCAGCAAGCCGCCAGGAGGAGTGAACCTTCCTAGGAGCAGTCTGCAGGTAGGATCCAGGCTCAGTGTAACTCTGAAGAGTTACAGTGCAGTAGTACTTCAATGAGATACCAAGAGGCCAATTCATCTCTGGGACAACTCCATGGAAGTCACTAGGGATGAATTTGGCCCAAAGAGTCTATCTGGTGTGTGACTGGGAAAGGAAGGTCAAGAGTTCCACTGGGGTGTGACTCAGGAAGGAGGAAGAGTCTGTCTGAAGGAGGGGATGGGAAGGAAGAGTCTCCTTGCAGAAAGGAGGTGAGGGGAAGAAGATCAAGAAGTCTGGGGATGCCTCTGTTTTGAAGAAAGCTTTGGGTGCCCCAGGGCCGCACTTATTCTTAACCAACCTCTCATTTGAGCTCCAGAGCGAGCTTGTGCGTGTGATCACATACGCACCACAAATACCTGAGCTGCTTCACCCCAGCAGCAATCTGGGTAAGACAGACAGCGGCTGCTTTTGTGCCATGTCCCTTCTCGGGGGCACAGGACTGGTATTGTCCTGGGACCGCATGGGAAAATGGGAGGGGCTCACAATGAAATCTTTCCATACAGTAAAACAGTGTCAGAGTGCGGGGAACAGACACTGGAAAACACAGACACACAACAGCCAAACAATAACGCCAGTGTGCCGAGGGAAAGGGAGACCCATGAATTGGAAGTTTGATAAGGGTTCTCTCTCTCTCTCTCAACAACCCCTTCAGTTTCCCTCTACACCCCCCCTCCCTCCCTTGCCTGCTTTCTTGTTTGGGCCTTTAACAGTGCGCTGTCTTTGTTTGAGATACAGGTGAATGACAATCATGTGATTAACACACACACACACATAAAAAGCTTTTTAAAAGCGTCCAGCTTGCCTCAGACCCGAACAGGAGAGAGGAGACAGGGCTAGCCGGAGCAGAGAGAGCAACAGCTGGACTGCAGGGCAGGGCAGGGCTCTCTTGCTGGGAACTGACTCCTCTTTGAAATGGCCAGACTCGGTCCTGCAGCCGTCGTTGGTGCGTTCCCTCTGGGATTGAGGATTCATGCTGCTTTTATGCAAAAGAGGTGGGGCAGCAGGAAGAAGAGTTGGAGAATGTAGGGTGGGCTGGGTTTTTATTTTGGAGGGGGTATCTTGCTGGGTCCCTCTCCTGTTATTTTTGTTCTCCTTCCCCCACGCTACCCTCCCTCACGTCCCATTGGCAGGGGCGGTGGATTGGCGTGGATTTCAGCTGGCTGCCTCTCTCTCCAGTGATATCAGGAAGCCGCGATGGAACTAAAATGAGGGACCTTCCCAGTGCCGTATTGGGGGGGATAGCAGAGACTGCTGAAGGTTTGTCCTTTCCTTATGTTGCTAATCTGGTTGAGGGGGACCTGGGGAAACAGAGATGGTAAGGGCTCCCCACCTTGCCTCTCAGGGGGCAGCAGTGCCTCCCTCCTGTTTCCCCCTTTGCCTATCCAAGCTCCAGTAATGCTCATGACCTGCCCCAAGTGCCACCGCACACATCGACTCTGCCTTCACAGGTGTGCGATGTCCCGCCTTCTGACATGACAGAAGCGGGTGTAGAGAATTCCACCTCTTCCAAGGTGCCAGGTATATGAGGAGGAGGGGGAGAATCATTCTCACTGGAAAGAGGGAGGGCGGAGGGGATGTGAGCCCAGTGATCATGGGTGGGAGGAGGGCTGAGAGGTGGATTCCTTCTGTCTTGTGCCCCACTGGGGAGAGAGCAAGGGCTAGATGGCTGGAAGGAAGATCCTAGACAGAGGGGACGTCGGACATACCCTGGATATCCCATTGCCTCAGGCAGAAACAGGGTATCCAATATACACAGTGAGAACTGAGAACTGTGTCTCCCTTCCGGTGTGAAGATGTCACAGGGCAGTGCCGTGACATCACCCCACATCATTATGGAAATGGCTGTGAAGTCAACTACACTGCTCTGTGACATCACTGGAGGAAAAGGAGGCCAGGGAGAGGAGTGTAGAAAGAGAGCCAGAAAGGTTTCAGTGACACACAAAAAGCTGCATAATCATGAAGGCAGTCAAAGGGGAATGCCAGGAAGGAACCCAACAGATTAGCAGGGTCTCAGCAAAATATGCTCTTTGTTTAAAGCTGGTCTGAGTGTGACACTCAGAAAGGGGGAGGGAGAGGGGAGGAAAAGAGTCTCTTCTTTATTATTCTTGTAAAATGACACTGTAAAATCTATGGATCTGATTCTGCTCTCACACCAGTTTGACATCAGTGTAACTCTATTGACTTCAGTGAAGTTACTCTCAATTTATGCCCGTGTGAGATCAGAATCAGGCCCTATCCATTTATAGAGCCCATCACCACAGTATCTAAAAACAGCCTCTTGCCACTGCCCCACCACCATCTTCTTCCCAGATCCCTCCCTAAGCAAAGGCCACAACCCCTCATAACATTCACACACTGGTTCTGATTTTCAAAAGTCTTTCCCAATCACAGCAGAATTTATAGCGTCCCCATGTTTATGTTGGGCTCCAGGATGATGCAAACATTGCCGTGTTGTGAGGTGACTCTTCTGTTCCAATGGACAGTTCCAGAGTGGTAGCCAGCCTGGAGTCTGATCAACCACAGTTTGTGACAGAATCAAAGATATTTTTTACCTGACATTGGGGTCCCTGCAGATGCAAGGCAGCTGTAAAAGTGACAGACAAATTCTGGTTTGTTTCATTCCACATAATTTTTGGCAGAACCCTCTGGTGCCAGTCCCAGAGCTTCTCAAAGGCACCATTCAGTTCTCCCTCAGCCACTGGCCAAGCATCAGTAGTCTCAGAGGATTCACCACAGGAGAGTCACCCAAGCAGGCAACAGTGGAGGGGAAAAAACAAAATCCTTGACCTGGCCACAGCCACTCACTCTATAACAGTTTCTGGTTGTTGGCTCCATGTGGCTGAACTGCAGCTGTCTGTGGTGTTCCCTCAAGGGAATTGCAGTAACTGCTGTCATGGGGAATCAGGGGCAAACGAAAGGCATCTTAGGCATGGAGGTTGTTTACCATGTAATGGGTTAGTTATTTCCTTCTATTAGAAAGAGTCCCCTTCGTGCGGCAGGCTCAGTGGCTGAGGGAGAACCAGATTGCATTCCCCATTTGAGTCTCTCACTTTCTAAAGCACCACAGGGTCTGGGAGGTCAGTGGTTCCTGGGTCCAGTTAGCAGTTTGCACTGCCCCACTGATCAATCAGGTTCGGGCCCCAGTCCCATTCTCTCACTAACCTGGGGCAGGCTGGCACTGGGAATGCTATGGAGTCTTTTCCCCAAGGACTCATGAGGACTGAGGGTGGGCTACGGAGCCTTTTACCTTTAGGTTACTGATTCCAATCTAGCCCCGGGTTATTAGAAACTGGAAAATGTTTATCATTTCGGATTGTTCACTCAACTGTGTGGAATGAATAGGGGAGGAAAGGGGCAGGGGTTTTCAGCTCAGTTACTCCCAGGACAGGTGTCCCCATCACAAAAGCATCATGTCCAGTGACACTAGTTGTTCTCTTTGTTACAAGTCCCACCAGACCAGCCAAAGATGGAATTGGCCACAAAGACAAACCGCCCTCCTAGGCAGGGCTGAGGGACATTGGTGGGGCAGGATATGCAGGAAGCTGGCACGGCTGCTGCCAGTGTTGTGCCTGCTGTTTTGGGATAAACAGAGGACTTGAGTCTCCAGTGCTTGCAAACTGAAGCGGGGGGGTTGCTGAGCAAAATACTTCAGAGAGGAACTGTAGGGGACCCCGCTAGAATGGGAAACAAAAATCAGTCTGGGGATCACCATAAAGACCCCAGGCTCTATATCCATTACCTTGGTTATTCTAGCATTGTTTTGTGGGTTGGTGGAGGTTTTACAATTGCTAAATAGGACAATTTTCCTGCATTACTAGGGTCTGGGAAGATCAAAGAGGGAGCCGGGCAGAGCATGTCTGTCTGCTACCTGCTTTGACAGGTGGCTCTCCGCCTTTCATTCCCTTGCTATTAACCCCCTCATGTCCTAAAACAGAGATGTGGTTTCCAAGTATTGGTCCGAATGAAGCACTACAAGGGTGGGGATTGGGGGGAGAATCCCCGGTTTTGCTGTTGCACTAGCTGCGGTTGGGTTTTCTATATCCAATCTGATGTACCAGAGAGAACTTTGGGGTTCTTGGAGGTGATATTTCTGTGCAACACAGGGAATTCTTGGAAGGAGGAAGAAAAGGGTTATCTGGTAATGGATATAACATATAGGCAGTGGGACCCTCCTGTCTGAGCCTCTTGTTGCAGTGTCTTTTGGTGAGCACAGGGGGTTCTATTGAAGGAGGATGATGGGGTGCTGGGGTGATCTCTCTCCCACTTTCTGATTTCTCTGCTGGCCCTCTGGCTGTAGGGAGACTCCTGGGAAGTCAGGGGAAGGGTTAAGTCGGGAACTCTTCAATCTGCTGCCTTGGCCCCTGTAATTCCTCAAGGAGAGTAGGAATGGAAGAACAAGGAGCCTATTCTGTACGCAGGAATTAATAGCGAAGAGTCATCTGGGGTGTCATTCAAGCCCTGATCAGCTCCCGGAGGAATGTGAGGGAGAGAGCGAGAAAGAGAGCAAGGCCTGAGGCTGAGACGTCAAAGCAAGGGCAGAAACGGTTCTATTGGTAACCAGAGCTACCAACTGGCATTCAGACAGTGCGACATTCCTCCCTTTAACCCCCAACCTTCAGAGTCCCCTCTGCCCCACAGGGAAGGGGGCTATTTCCAGCCCTTTTGCCCAAAGCATCACCACACCAGAAGGGGGCTGTTTACATACTGTAAGTCCCCAGTTTTCTGTATGTTTCATGCAAGGAGGGGGATGTCTCCATACCATGAATCCAGACTCTCCTTTGCCTTAGGCTGGGAGGGGCTGTGTCTCTCTCTCTTGAACCACCAGCGTGATACCAAAGGGGCTCTAATACACACCAGAATCCCTTTTGTCCCTTCTCTTTACTTGAACCACAGTACGATGTCAAAGGGGATCTCGTATACAAGGGATGTCCTACAACCCCAAACTCAAGCATCCAGTTGGAAGGCTGGGCTTGTTTCCTTCACCCCAGACTCACATGGGAGACTAAAGAGGGATTTAAACTCAAGTTTGTTAATGGAGAAGGTCCTCTTGAATTCAGCCCTCAATGATATTCATCAGAAATATATCCAGCCTGGGAAATGGGATAGCTGTGGGAACTGAGAATGCAATACAGAGTCTTTCACCTCTTGGGCATTGGTTCCAAATGGACGTCAGGCAAAGGCCAGGCTTGCTACCCAGCTGATTTTTTCAGGATAATCTCAGTTTTGAGGCAACTATTCCACATCTTACAGGAGCCTCTTAAAAGATGATTAAAAGGTCAAGAACAAAAATTGAGGCCAGCAAATCAACGTATCAGGTCTTCACAATATTGCACCAGAACCTCACGAGATGGCCTTGTGATGTTGCACTGGGACACAACAAGCTTTGACTGAAGTGGTAACAATAACTGATGAGAGAGCGAAAGAGATACTGAATCAGAGAATCATAGCACTGTAAGGCTGGAAGGGACTTTGAGAGATCATCAAGACCAGCCCTTTGTGCAGTGGCAGGACCAAATAAACCTGACAGGTGTTTGTCCACCATGTTCTTTAAAACGTCCAGTGACAGAGAGTCCGCAATGTCCCTTGGAAGCCTGTTCCAGAGCTCAACTATCCTTATAGTTAAAAAGTTTTTCTAATATCTAACCTAAATCTCCCTTGCTGCAGATGAAGCTGATTACTCCTTGTCCTACCGTCAGTGGACATGGAATACATTGATCACCATCCTTCTTATTACAGCCCTTAACATATTTGTAGATCGTTATCAGGTCTCCCCTCAGTCATCTTTTCTCAAGACTAAACGTGCCCAGTGTTTTTTAACCCTTCCTCATAAGGTCAGGTTTTCTAAACCTTTTAACGATTTTGTTGCTCTCCTATGGACTCTCTCCAGTTTGTCCACATCTTTCCTAAAGTGTGGTGCCCAGAACTGCACATGATACTCCAGCTGAGGCCTCAGCAGTGCTAAGTAGAGTGGGACAATTACCTCAGGTGTCTTACATACAACATTCCTATTAATACACACCAGAATGATTTTAGCCTTTTTTGCAACTGCATCATGTTGTTGACTCATATTCAGTTTTGATCCACTATAACCTCTAGATCCTTTTCAGCATATTACTGCCTAGCCAGTTATTACCCATTTTGGAGTTGTGCATTTGATTTTTCCTTTATAAATGTAGTACTTTGTATTTGTCTTTATTGAATTTCATGTTGTTGATTTCAGACCAATTTTCCAATTTGTCAAGGTTGGTTTGGATTTGAATCCTGTCCTCCAAAGTGCTTGCAACTCCTCCCAGCTTGGTGTCATCTGCAGATTTTATAAGTACTCTCCACTCCATTATACAAATCATTAATGAAAATATTGAATAGTACTGAACCCAGGATAGACCCATGCAGGACCTCATTAGATATGTCCTCCCAGTTTGACAGCAAACTATTGATTACTACTATTTGAGTATGGCCTTTCAACCAGTTTCCCCCCCCCCCACCTTATAGTAATTTCATTTAGACCACATTTTCTTTGTTTGCTTATGAAAATGTTGTATTGGACTGTGTCAAAAGCCTTATTGAAATCAACATATATCACGTCCACATCTTCCCCCTTCTCCACTAGGCTAGTAACCCTGTCAAAGAAGGAAATTAGGTTGGTTTGGCATGATTTGTTCTTGACAAATCCTGGTTGGCTATTACTAATAACCCTATTATCTCCTAGGTGCTTACAAATTGATTGTTTAATAATTTGTTCCAATTTCTTTCCAGGTATCAAAGTTAAGATGACTGGTCTATAATTCCCTGGGTTCTCTTTATTCCCCTTTTTAAAGATAGGTACTATATTCTCCTTTCACCTCTAGCTCACTGGTTCCTCTCTATCCCATGCTGGTAGTGAACAAAAGTTCCATCTAATAGTTGGTGGATCTAATCTTCAGTGGCCTGTGTGAAGTGAGATTATTTAATCTACCTACTATCTAGGTATTCTTGATTCATAGATTTCAAGGCCAGAAGGGACATTATGATAATCTAATCTGATCTGCTGCATAACACAGGCCAAAGAATTTTACCCAGTAATTCCTGCATCAAGTCCATACCTTGTGGCGAGGCTCAGCACTGCAGTATATAATGCAATCATCATAACTTAGTATCTGGGCACCGATAACCAGTCTGATACCCAACCCAGTTCCTAGCAGATGTCATCACAAAAATACCATCAAAAATGGCTACTAATTGGCAGTCTCAGCAGAAAGGGCAAGAATTGATTGAGGAATGAAGCCCAAATTTCACTCTCACCATTAGAAGAGCTCCATTAAAGTACCCCTGAAAGCACATTGGCAAGATAGTGTTAGAGAAAGCTCACTCGTTGCCTTTGCTAGTGCTGCACTGGTTCTATGACCAAACTGTAGTCTCCAGGGCTATTTATCTGGCACCTTCACCAGCACCAAATTCACTTAAAACTACAGCTTATCACCAGTTAATACTGACTATCAACACATGTTCGAGTGAAGAGAGAAGTCTACAATGTAATGTGTATATTCCCTCTCCTCAAAGCAAATACTGTGTAAACCCAACACTGCCACCGCGATAATGGTCCATTGTCAAGGAAGGGTTAATAAATGATGCAAGGAAGGAGCCCTTTAAAAGATGATGAACTTTGACCTTTCATAAATCACACAGGCTGGGTTGTGAGTGTGTGGGGGGCTATATGCAGCTGCGCGCGACGTTGACATTGTTCCCACCATCTCTAAGTGCAACAAATCCCTCTATTGTGTTCCTGGTTTATCTGGTTCCTCTTGTTTATTAGCAGAGGTTGTTTGGCACTGGTTCCAGCCCTGGGCGGGTGGAAAGAGTGCTGGCACGCACCAAAGGAGGGCGGGGGGACGGGGGACGAGAGGAGTGCATCAATGGCTTTATTGTCCCCTCTTTTTTGTTTCTCCTGTAATGATATGTTCAAAAAAGGGTATTAAAAAAGAGAGTGAGAGAGAAAGAAAACTGCGCAGCGGACTTGGTAAGAATTGTTGTCTGGGCCTGAAGCGGATGCTGCTGCAGCTGGGGAGGATGGGCCAGGACAGAGCCGCGACGGGGCTGCAATGCGCCTTTATGCTGCTCATTCAGGTTCTGATCTGTTAGCCCAGCTACAGAGGCTGGAATCCACAGGTGCCAGAGCTATTCATGGGTGAGTGGGTAGGTTTGTGCACATGTGAGGGGGGAAGGGGGCAGTGGTTCTCTATCCTGACCTTCATCTAGTCTGAACCTGAGATTGTGAGAGGAACGGCTCCTCCTCAAAGCACTAGGGGCTCTTTAATTCATTGCAAACCCCCTCATGAGCAGTATCGGGGGTTCCCTCTCAAATTAATGAGGCCTTTTACACCTAAGCCGTGTCTACGCTAGGATTTTTGCCCCTAAATTTCCCACCATTTCTTTCACTGGTGCAGCTCCACTGGTGTTACCAATGGTGGGAGTGGTAATGTAGGCAAAGTGCTGGTAGCCATTGGCATTTTTACCACCATCTTGGCTAGCCCTGTTGTGTGCAGTGTTAGACAACAATGTGGTAGAAACTCCAGTGGCCACAGGAGCCTTGTCTACATTAGTGCTCCCACCATTACTACCACTGGAGCAGCTGAACCAGTGGGAGCAATGGTAAGAAATATTCAGCCAAAAACCTAGTATAGACACCGCCATAGCAAAGTACTGAGGAGTTCCTTCTCAGACTACCAGGGCACTTCTACCTAATTGGAAACCCTCCTCAATTACCCCTGTGAATCATGAGACGTACCAGTGTAATATAAAGAGTGGAACTGGAGAAAGAGGGTCAGGTTCCAGGAGGCACCTCATTCAGCCTGACACCTGGGGACTCAGGAATGCAAGATGAGTCCAAACTTCTAACTCTCAAACTCTAGAGCCCCTGCATGTAACACTGGCCACTCAGTCTCATCTTACTTAATAAAGATCTCTTTCCTGCAACTCTTCCTGAGGCCTCTCTGCCACATCACTTATTGCCAGTGAAGATTTCCAGGTATTCTTGCACCCAGGCTAAACCCATCTCTCATTACTTGTTCTCCTGCACGTTAGTAGGATATACGCAAAATACTGGAGTCTCATATCTGGAGTCTGATTCCCCCTTAATCCCACCTCGCCATGAGTAGTATCAGGAGTTCGTTCTCAAACTACTGGGGGCTCTTTCATCAGTGTATCCCACCCAGACCCCAAAACTATTGGGAGTGGAGCTTAGCTCTGACATTATACCAGCCCTGGTACAGAAGAATTTCGAGTAAAGATAATGTAACTCTGCCTCTTGCATTCATGGGGCTGTTTCTTGGGGAGCATGTGAAGAGTTTTGGTAGTGGGGCTGTACCACTGTGATGCTATAGGGGATTCAGGGTTGGTGTTATAGGGGACCCCTTCACACACGCACATTATTATAAAGCTCTGGAATATGAAATAAGTCATATCTAATAGATGTTGCTTATTTGATTAAAATTAAACAGATTCTCCTCCCCAGTGTAACCTTAACATGGAACAATGAATTGTCCAGGTGGGAACAACGAGATGATCCAAATGGTGACAATGGAAGAGTCCAGTAGTGATTAGCTCTGTAACCCGAGGCACTCTCCCCCGATTCTAGGATTGGAACATTCAGGTCAGCCCCATGACCCACCTCTCCCACCCCATACTGGCTGCTTTTGTCACAATACTCATCTGTTCTGCTTCTCCCCATTAGGAGACTCCACCTGAATATGACACTGGCTTCCTCCTGCAGTGAGTTCTGTGTGTTCAGCTGGCCCTCTCTCATCAGCTTGACCTCGCAGACATAAGGGAGATTAGGATGGGCAGAGAGTGAACAACTCATGTCTCCTACCCCTATGCTGCCTTCTCATATAGACATCCAAGGGAAATTGCCCTTGGCTTACCGCCCTCCACCTCAGTGACAGAAGGTTAATGGGGGATTTCAGAGTTCTGATTCTGGGGAGTTACGGTGTTTTCCAAGGAAGTATCTGGTTTTGTGGGGAATTTAACAGCAATCTTGAGATGGAGTGGGATTTGGATGCGTGGAGCAGCAAAGGGAGGTGTTGGCTGGATAAGCTGGAACCAATGAAAATCCCTTATTACAAATCAATCAATAAACAAAGAGGAAAATTAATGCTCAATAAGCACATGAAGGCGGAACACCTTTCTCTGCCCAGATAAAATGTGAAAGACCCTCTCTCAGTCCCCTGGCTCTCAAGATTATTTGGGATGGGTTCAACTCTAGCCTTTCCTACTATAGTCTTTTGGCGCAGAAGCAGGGTTGAAGAAGACTCCAGGAACTTCCTGATGGAGAGATATTTAAACTCGCTGTTTGGACGAGTTTTCTCTGTCTCTGTGGTGATGTTTCCTCTGCTTTTCAAAGTGTTTGTCCCGCCACAAGTTCCTGTTACTCACAAAAGGGAAAATCAACAGAAGGTTCCTTCTAGTGCTCAGGAATTCACCAATGAACCACCAGGGGAGCACCAAACTCAACAGGTTCTAGCAGCTATGGTGAGTAATCATTGGTAGGTGCTCCCTGGGGAATGCTTTGCCGAGCCATGCTGGGTCTGAATTTTTCCAGAGCCTATGGCACTGACACAACTTCGACAGCTTTCAAGTGTCCCACTCCTATCACTAGGTTTTGCTCTCTGAATCTAAGGGAAGATCACTTGGTTGCCAGCATTGATCTGGCAGTCCTTAAATCACTATTGGCACCAGGCTGTAAATTCTTAACCAGAGACTGCCTGAGAATTCCTAGTCACTGATCACACCATCTTGGACATTTTAAATCAAAGAAAGCACTGGCCTTGAAACTGTTTCCTGGAGACAGTGCAGACCTCAGAGATCTTAACCAGAGACTGCATCGGCATCAAGAGAACGCATGACTAATGGGGATTAAACCCTAAAGCTGTTTAACTAGAGGAAGTTTTCAGGGGAGTCAGCCATCATCACTCAAAAAGACACTCGGTCCCCATGCTTGTTACACACAGTGACTAGAAGACCAAAGAGAATTAGCTCAAGGATTTCACTGCTGGTGGGTAGCACTCACTTGAGAAACTCAGCTTGAGTGGTACAACTGGACTGACCCATTGCAGGTGCAGGACTCCAACAGAGGAGGCAACAGGCTGCTATTAAACTACATTCCTTCTAGGTCTATAGGAAGAATATCTCAGTATTAAGTTTGGTTTGTGCTCCCCATCATCTCTCCCCACAGGGGCCAGCCTGCATTCATGATTGTATGGTCACCCCACAGGCCCAAAGACAGGGGTCCTATCACCCACTCCCCCTTTTCATCATCTGTTCACTTTCAGTTTGAATGAGCACATGAACATTTCCTTCTTTCACACAATCCACTCTCTCCCCCCACCCCCAGCAAAATCTCCCTCCCTCCCCCACTTCTCTCTCTGGAACTTCCCTGCAGCTGCAGAGCTGGCCAGACAATCGGGTGTTTTAGAGAAATACATTTTTGGGCTAATTTGCCATGCATAAGTGTTTCTCTTACCCTTTAAAGGCAGGGAACAAAGAGCACATTCTCCAAGAGCTCTGCCCTGTTGTGAGCAGCCCTGCAGCTGTACAGCGCTGTGCTACCCTCCGCTCTCCTGCTCCATTCTCTGCTAGCTTTGTAAGGAGACGGGGCACTGCTTTTACCAGTCCCACCAAAGACCATGCCATCTCCTACCCACTGTTATGTATTTATTTTTGTTTGGAAAGCCAAACAGAGCAGGTGGGGAAGGAAGGAGTGTGATAGCATCATCTCCCCGCATAGGGTGACCACATAAGCCTTTATTTTAAAGCGAAATCGCTTATTTTAAGAGACATTCTTTATTTGAAGGCATATCCCTTTACTGGTGTCTAATGTCCCACATCCTGTACCAGGTTAATATTAGATGCATTTTGCCTCATATATGTCAACGACAATCATGCAAAGGATCATATACAGTCATACAACTGGACGATATTATGCTGCGTATGATTTTGTATCCTCAGTGAGTTATAGTGAGGTATTGACCATGAAAAATAAGCTTTGTCCTATATTTATTAGTGTTGCCCTTTATTTCCTTAAAATGCAGGTAGGCAGTCACCCTACCCCCACCTTGTTAGTCTGCAGGGGAGGGGAATTTTTCTTCTTCATGTTAGGATGCTGAGTGGTGATAGGAATTGATCCAGCAGATTGGCACATGCAGAGAAAGAACAAGTTCTGGTTTGAGTGCCTCACGATTGGCTCAGTCCACAGGCTGGGAAAGGGAGAAAGTTTGGATTAGTTGGGATCTGAAGGACCAAATTCTAGATCCAAACCTATTGTCAATATTTTGGGGGTTCATTTCAGAACTTCATATCCCTAGAGAGCAGCTTCAGACAAATGCACTCTGACCCAACCGGGCTGGTTTGATATGAGCCAAAGAGCCCCACTTTACCCCACATACAGCCAATCCAGCGCAATCCAGTTCAACCTCACTGTCCCCAATCCAACTGTGATCCATTCCAGCCCATTCCAGTCCAACCTACATGCACTCAATCCAACCCAAGCCAGTGTCAATTTCAATTCAATCCAAGCTGACCCAGTCCAACCCAGTTTAACCCACCCTGACCAAACTATGCCCAATGCAAGCTGCTCTGATTCCTTCTAAGGCCTTCATCCAAAGCCCATTTAAGTTAAACTATACCCAAGTCAACCAGATCAATCCCAGTCTAATCCAGTCCAAAGCAACTGGGCCTAAAGTATTCCAGCGCAGCTCATTGATCCTACCTAGTGCAATGCATTCCAACCCCATCCTATCCAACCAAGTCCAACTCAAAAGTCTAATCCAATAGAAGTATGAACTGTGGTGATTGCCCTGGTTGAAGGACTAAAGCCAAGACAGGTTCAAACTCGGAGATGCTTTAATGTATGTTTATTTATTAAAGTAAACACTTCCATTAGAACCAGAATCTGTCCTGCAGGACTGGATCAGCACGACCGTTACAACACAAGAGATCTAGAGGCTTTCCTCTCTCCCTGATACGTTCAAACACAGCAATATGGAGCCTCCAACCCCTGCTGGTTACTGCGCTGATACAGCACCCACCACACCATCTGCAATCCTCTCTGATACATTGGCACTATTATTTTTTTATGGTTTGCAGAAGAGCTCATAGACTCAAATCAGGAGCAGGGCCACATTGTGCTGGGCATCGTACAAACATATAGGAAAATGTGGCCCTTGCTCCAGAAAGTTTACAAACTAATTTAAGAGGAGAGGCAAGCAGTGAGTGAAAGAAACAAATGGAATGAATGGGGGAGGGACAACAAAGGTAACAGCAATAAAACCAGGGATCTACATAGGCTGGCAATCTGCACAACTTGGTGTTTTGTAATTATTTAAAAGGATTGGGGAGTTGGAGAAGGGAGGGGAGTTGAGTGGTTTTATTTTGCCCCAGTCAAGCCATGGTTAATTGAGAGGTTTCAGGTTGGCATTACAGCAGAAGTGGGTCTTGAGGAGGTATCTGGCATTGGAAAGGGTAGTGGGTTTATGGACTAGATCAGAGAGAGTGTGCCATGTGTAAGGGGCAGCATGGAAAACAGCACAGAGACAGCTGGACAAATGGACAGTCAAGACTGGCATCAGTAGCAGAGCAGTAAGTGTGCAGGACAATACAATAAGAGACGCAAGCGCAATGGGTTGTCAATTCCTCTGTAATAGTCATGGGCAGAGTACCTTGGAGCCTGCCAAGCTCTTCCCAACCGGCTGTGTCAGAGTACCACAGATAGGGTGACCAGATGTCCCAATTTTCGAGGCTTTATCCCAATATTCGAGGCTTTGTCTTATATAGGCTCCTATTAGCCCCCACCCGCTGTCCCAATTTTTCACACTTGCTATCTAGTCACCCTAGCCCCAGAGCTCACTGATCCTTCTCATATCATGTCTCACATAGTCCCGCAGAGCCCTTCTGGCCACTGCCATCAACAATGGCCAAGGGTCCACCAATCACTCTGTGATTAGCTCTGGATCTGAACCATGGCATTGGCCAATTTCTCTGTGGTCATCTCTGGTATAATGCTACGGACCTTGCTAATCCTTCTGATCAGCTCCAGCATGGCAACAGGGAGCCTGAGGCACTTTCCCTGACTGGTATAATGGAGCTTACCAATCCCTCCCCCATCACTTCTGGCACAGCAACCTGAGGCCTGACCATCCTCCCTGATTATTTCTTGTATAATACCATGATTTCCACCATGTTCTCCTTGATTGGTTCTGGCGCAGCATCACAGAGCTTTCCCGTTTCCCTCCTATTAGTCTTGGTACAGCACAAAGGATCTGTCAATCCCTCTCTGATAGCTTTAGCACAGAGCCCATCTACCTCTCCCCGATCAGTTGTGGTACACAGCCACAAAGCCCACCAATCCTCCCCAGTTGGTACTGTCACAGCGTAAGGCATCTCATCAATTCCTTCCCTAATGACTCTGGCCTAGCCTCATATCTCGTGCTGTAGACATTAACCCTTTACATTATATGTGTATTTGGAAGAGAGATTTTTTTGAACATAGTTAATAAATGGGAGGTAATCACTTAGCTCCCTCCGGTTTTATAGAGCATATGGCCTCACTGAGAGTCTGAGGGGGGAGTGTCTGAATCAGGGGGATCTTTTAGGGGAACTGTCGCTGGATTGCAACCCAGAAGGTTCATCTGGGTTCAGTTCCCACTCTTCCTCCTCACTCACTGGATGGCTGTATCTGGGCAGCCAGCACTGAATTAAGTCTATGTGAGACTTTGATCCACCAGAATCTCAGAGTCGTGACTTATCCCAATTCCTGCCCCATCAGACTTCCTTCTAGCCCCACTGCTCCAGAGGGATCCCTCCACACTGTTCTGTCTGTTAGAAGGTGGTGGTTGAATACTGCTCTCCTCTTTCTGGCTGCAGGAGAGGTGAATGGGATAATAACCTGGTCCCCTGTCATGTAACCTGTGTAACCGTGACTCAAGTCATGTGACTGGGACCAGGAAATAAAGTTCAGCAGCTCCCGTGTGTGTGTCAGACCTTTTCCTCATCTCCAGAATTCCTTCTGTTCTTCATCTTCTCTTACCCACCTGGTCTCAGTGGCTCCTTCTTCTCCCCTCTCCCATCTGACTGTGCCTAATTTCTAGCAGAGCAAGCCAAGTATTGACGTACTTGTCACTGACACAGACAGACCCATGCATGAGTTGTTGATGCAGGTAGTGGATCCCGAGAGTTCAATGCTGTGTGTGTAGTTCCCAATTCCGACACCTCTGAACTCAGCGGGGTTGCCTGGCTGGAGGCATCTAAAAACTTTGTGACCCCCGGGGCCCCATTTCCTAGTGGTCCCTCAGTGGAGACAGGGCTTAAAGTCAGACGGAATTTTCTCAGTCTTCTGGGTGACCCCTGTACATGAAGGGAGCACCATTGTGGGCTTGTCCTGGAACACGGGATCTGAATTTTAGTAATCTGAGGATCCTACCTTAATCTGCCACTATGAATGGGTTTGATGAGGGGTCTTTGGGCTGCTGGAGATGCACCGGGCCACAACATTTCTTCGTTTCCTAGCCTGGATCGCAGAAGACTGGTGGCACAAAGAGTGGAATTTAGTGGCCTTGTAAGTGACTCAACTAAATGCCAGTCAGGTGTAAACAGGCAGTGCAAAGAGAAGGCTGATCTCTGCAAGGTCATAGAGGCAATCCCCATCAAACAAAAATTTATCAAATTCAGCATCCAAGATGGGGTACAGTGGACAGGAGCACCTTACATCACTCTCTGACTCACTAGAGCATCATGGATTCCAGAGAGTCATTGAACAGTGTCCTCTTTGTGGCTGCAGGTGTTGACAAGTTCTGAAAGGGAAATTCTGCCTCATCCTCCTAGGGACAGCAGCCAGAAGGCGTAACGTAAAATTGTAGGATGGGAGATCTTCAGGGCTTCAACGAGGTTTCCAAGGTGGGAGTGGGGAGGGAAACGATGCAGCCCAGGTGATCAAAGTGGCACAGGTAGGCTTATGCCAGCTGAGATGTGCCAACAAAAACACCCCAAGGCCCAGTACTAAGTTAGTAAGAGCAGAATGCCATTTCAGCCTTTGTGGTTAGAGTCACAGAAAAAAAGAGAGAGACAAAGCAGATCAAGGGTAGGGCAGAGGCTAGGGCAGGGAAAGGGAGCCTGCATATTTATGTTTCCACATGATTTCCTTGGCTGTTTTCAAAGTGTTACTATAACACGCGCGTACACACACACAAGTCCCATGTGATCTCTCATTTACGAAAGCAAAGTCGTAATGTAGTGCGCAGCCTGCATCCTCTCATCATCCCACCTGACCTACATGTTTCAGGGACACAGACTGCAATGCTACCATTGACTCTGCTGAGGTACTGGTGCCCAGGCAGGGAACAGTCTGTACTGTCACATGGTGGAACCCATATTCAGTTCCCTGCCTGGCCTGTTGCTCTCCTAGGACTGGCAGGGCCTAGAGGTTCTGGTAGACAGGAAGCTATAGCTCTGCACTGTCATGTGGGAAATGAGGTTTTATTTCGTGTCTGGCTGTCTCACTTCCCGTAAGGGGCAGACAGCTGGAAGTCAGGCTTACCCTGCTTTCTTAGGGCTTAGTGCTCAGCAGTGTCACATGACCCAGGTTCCGTTCTCTCTCACTCTCCAGGGCTGGGAGTGCTCTTTCTGGTCCTGTGCTCCTGGTCCTAACCACGTCTCCCAGTGCCCACATGTGGGCTATCAATACGACTTCCGCTTACTCTGATTTGTTCTTTGGCTTGTAGGTCTCCCCCCTAAAACAGCATGCGATCAATAACACCTAATGAAAGAGGAAGCTTTGTTGGAAAGGGTTATTGTGGGGTTAATCCACTAGCCTCTTACTTCTGAAGATCTGGTCCTACCAGGGAGTCACTGGTGAAATGAGTGGTTTTGGCTTTCAGTCTTGTTCCAATTTATGAGTATCACGAACCCACAACATTGTGAAATAGGTTATCTTAGCTAACTAGAGGCCCAGGACATACATAGAGGTGCTGTGTGTCAGAACTGAGGTGTGTTAGCAGAACTGTCTGGGAGCCCAGGACTGGAATAATGGAGATTGGAATGGGACAGATTATCATAGAAATGTAGGATTAGAAAGGACCTCGATAGGTCATCTAGAACTAGCTCAGTCCCCTGCACTGAGGCAGGACTAAATATTATATAGACCATCTGTGACAGATGTTTGTCTAACCTGGTCTTAAAAACCTCCAGTGATGGAGATTCCACAATCTCCCTAGGTAAATTGTTCCAATGTTTAACTACTGTTACCGTTAGGAAGTTTTTTCTAATGTCTAACCTAAACCGCTCTTGCTGCAGTTTAAGCCCATTGCTTCTTGTCCTGTCCTCAGTGGTCAAGGAGCACAATGTATCACCCTACTCTTTATAACAACCTTTTACGTACTTGAAGACTGTTATCATGTCCCCTCTCACTCTTCTCTTCTCCAGACTAAACAAATCCAATTTTTTCCATGTTTCTTCACAGGTCATGTTTTCTAGACCTTTAATCATTTTTGTTGCTCTCCTTCGGACTTCCTCCAATTTGTTCACATCTTTTGTCTCATTGGCAAAGCTGTTTTTCTCTGAGAAGGCCAGGACTCCATGATCCCCAGAAAAAATATCCCAAGGAGGGAAAACTGAGACACTCCCCACACTGCCAAGATGTCTCCAGACACCTTGCCAAGACTTCAGATGGAAACCTTCCTAAAGAGAATGGCTAGCTCACATTTTTAATCTTGTTGTGGTCAAACCACCCAACCTCCTCCCCACCTCCCTTTCTGAAATAACGAATCCTGTCTTTAAAGTGCTGAAAAAATAGCGCTGCTGCCATCCTGAAAATTCTCCTCCCTCTTCAATGCCTGTCCTGCACCCTCAGTGAGTCACCTCCATGAAGGGTTAATTCAGCCAGGGCCTTTCACTCCAAGTTGTTTTCCAAGAGGCTGAGATAATAGTTCTCTTGTTACAAACATGGTTTCTGGGCATTTGGTGATGCTTTCCCTTTTTTCTCTCAAAACCACAAAGGAATCTTTTGTTCCTTTCTGAGTCTCTCTTACTCCCCCAACCCTACTCCCGCCTTTTCCCCCATTGGCTGCCAAGTGACTAAGGAATGGCAAAAAATGACCATAGCGCGGTCATGGAGAATATTTCTCCAGCTCTTATTTGATTGGGACATTAAGGAGCTCCGTGAAGGGCCCTACACCTTCCATTAGGCTTCTCCTAGCGATGAGGGGAGGGGGGAGTCAGACACGCCAAGGTAGGCGATAGGTTGAGTCAGTCCAACATGCTTACAGGAATTTCAGATATATAGTCATGATGCCTGTCTCAGAAGAATCAAACGACAGGGACTAAGAACTGGCAGGAGTCCAGTAGTGGCCACATAGAGTCTAGATTTCTACAGGAACTTTACATTTATTAAAACACACTGAATGCACAGAAAAGTCACTTTCTTTGCTCCATACTTATTGTTCAGCTGCTTGGAAACAGGAGCTTCCACTCTTTGTTAAATGGATTTAAATGTCATCTAGTTCTCTCAGAACTCCCATTGGCATCTTTGAATCCCCGGTTGCAAAGCTATTGTGTACAAGAAGTCCCTACTGTGAAACCCTCAGTGACTCCCCACAGATATATCTTCCTCCTGCCTCAGGGTTAGCCCTTCCATGGCTTCTTATAGATACAGCACCACCTCCAAGTTGATAATTCCTCAGTGACTTCCCAAAGTTATCCTTCTGCCTCCCACATCAATAATACCTCAGTAACTCATCATGGAGATCCCTCCGCCTCCCACAGTGATAATGCTTCAGTGACTCCCAAGATATATCCCTCCACATCCGATGGCAATCTCAGTGATTCCACACAGATATTCCTTCATCTTCCACAGTGATAACACCTCAGTCATTCCTTAGTTATATCCTTCCCCTTCCCTTGGAGATAGTGCCATAGTGACTCTCCATATACATTGCTCCACCTCATATGGTGATCATGTCTTCGTCACTCCCCACAGACATCCATTTGCCTCCCACAAAGATAACACCGAAGGGTATGTCCACACTACGGAGTCTATGCTGGCAAAGCTATGCTGGCAAAGCTGCCTAGTGTAAACACAGCTACATTGAAAGAAGCTGTGTTTTTCTGTCGGTGTAGAAACCCCACCTCTCTGAATGACATTAACTATGCAGACAGAAGCACTCTTCTGTTGACATAGGACTTGGTTACACTTAAAAGGCTGCAGGGATGAAGCTCTGTCACTGTAGCGCTTCAGTGAAGATTCTACAGGTAGGTAATCCATCACCCCAAGAGGCGGTAGCAATGTTGGTGAGAGAAGCACTGTCAACATAGCGCTGTCTACACTGGGAGTTAGGTTGGTGTCACTGCATCGCTCAGAGGTGTGGATTTTCCACACCCCTGAGCGACGTACTTATAGCAACATAAGTTGCTAGTGTAGACCAAGCCATAGCTGTTGCGTTTTGTTGGCATAGTTATGTTGGTCAGGGAATGTGTTTTTTTCTTTCACTGTTATTGTCTCCCATATGAAACTCAAATTCCTCATTCTTACCCTAAACTACTTTGCTCCTTTCTACCACACTGCTCTTGTTGCCTTTCCCTCCCCCAGTCGCCCTCTTCACTCATCTGACTCCCACTTCTCTCATGCCCTCCTCTATGCTCTTCTGTCAGTTAGTTAAATCAGTACAAAAACTGCATGTAACATCCCTTATTGTAAAGCACCATGCCCCTCTATATAAGTAATCAATAATGAATAAATAATAATCCTCTTCCTTGATCTGCCTTGATACTGTCTGAGTGAATGGCTTCCCAGATAGAGCTAGAATTCTCTGTATTACAGGGATGCCTCAAGGACCCAACCCAGCGTGCTGGACGCTGTACAAACACAAACCAAGAGGCAGTCCTTGCCAAGAAGAGCATATCAGCTAAATAGATAAAGGAGTATTCTCTCCGTTTTATGGATGGGGAAGCGAGGCACACAAAGATGAAGTCATTTGCCTGAGGTCACACAGGAAGCCTGTGGCAAACCCAGCTCTCCTGAGTCCCAGTCTAGTGCCTTAACCGTAAGACTATCCGTCCTCTCTACACTATGCCCTTCATCTCCATTGCTTGTTCCTCATTGAATCTTCTGAGCTATCCCTTTGTCTAGGGATGGTGAAGCAAGGAGAGTAGTTTCTCCCTGGTCTAATTCTCCTCTCACTTACACTGGTGTAAACCAGGGGTGACTCAGTGAGAGGCTAATTAGGCCCTCTGTTCAGTGGCAGAAGCACGCTGGAGTGCCAGGGCTGTGCTCTGTAAGGCTGCTCTCCGCTCCTCATGGAGACCAATAGGTAGGACTGTTCAAGTCACTTTCAGAAGATAATCTGCCATCATTTCATTTCCAGAGGAGGTGGATTATTGATTCCTATTTAGCTAATTTTAGATGAATCGAGAAAGGTGGGGGGCTGCGGGGGCTAAATAAAGCCAATGAGATCACATGTTCCGTCTTTTTATTTGCTGTTCTTATTCCGCTTTCGGATAACAAGGCCTCCTTTCATACAGAACGGGAAGGGGGTAGGGCGGGCGGGGAGAGGGGGTGTCACAGTCACCCCAATGGCCCCCGGTCACTTCTCCACGCTCCTTAATGTGATGTTCCCACTGTTGGAGAGAGAGAGAGAGAGAGAGAGAAAAAAAAGATCGCAAGATTCCAAAACTGACTCAGGCAAACAAAAACGACGGGGGGGGGGGGGGGGGGGGGGGGGGGGGGATGGAATGAGGGAGACAGGAAAGGAGCATCATGGGGGTTGAGGGGATGAGTGTGCAGGGAAAGGGGCAAAGAGGATAGACGTATAGAGGTGAGAGGGATGGGGGAGAGAAAGGGCAGTGGTGATGGGGGACAGAGGCAGAGAGACTGGAAGGAGATGGGATAGGGCAGGAGAGACAGGAAGAAGGGGCTGGGAGGACTGGAGTGGATGTAGTTTGAGACAGGGGATCAGAAGAGGAGAGAGGAGGTATGGAAGGACTGTGGGGACAGGGTAAGCCAGAAGAAACTGGGAGATGGAGGCAGGGCAGATAAGCCAGAAACACTGGTGGGACAGGGTTAGAAATGTCATGTAGAGGAGTTTAGGGCAGGGACAAAGATAAGGAATTGAGTGGTTAGGGATGGAGGGAAGACAGCGTGGGGACATGGGAGGCACAGAAACAAAGAGTAGGAGGAGATAGGGTATAGGGATGAGGCATGGGTGAGGTGAGGTGAAGTAGATGTGGAACAGTAGGGACAGGAGCAGAGGGGTAGATGAATGCAGGCTGTTATTTCTTTCTCTCCATTAGCACTACAGCATGTAATTAAAATCTGCAAGAGAACAAATTTGCCTCATTCCCTCAGGGCTGGTGAAGCCTGGGAACATTATGAAGACCAGGACTTATTATTACCTTAGGGGACTTCACATTGTCCTGTGGGGGGCAGGGGTTCTGGATTCCATTCCCACGTACATAATCTCGCTCTGGCTGGAGGGAATGGTTTGAGCCTTCATTAGGCACAGATAAGAACTGTGGCGTGTAGGGCCCCCCAACCCTCCCACAGCTGTCTTCTTCCTTGCTTTTGCAGAGAGAAAATGGGAAAAGGAGCTCGGTAGAGTCAGCAAGAGATGCCCTGGCTCCAGTACTTACTGTCACCTTTGCCAGTTCCCATCTGGGAATCTGCCACCCAGCAGAGCTCATCCTGTGCACTAAGCAATCACAGCACAGCCTGTGCGTTTCATCCCACATTGCGGGGTCAGTGCCTAATGACGCCACATCACAAGGCCCATTTGGGGACTGTTTCTTTGTCCCCAGAGCTGAGACTGGCTGCACACAGGAATCCACCCATGAAAACCTGAGAACATCCTACGGATCGTGGGACAGAGGTGAGCCCAGCTCAGCAGGGAACAATGGCTGAAAGAAAACAAGGTCCTCCTGAACAACTACCTTTGGATCCTGGCATGTCCAGAAAGAGCATTCCCATCTGAGTCCAAACTGGCGGGGACATACACAGGCACCCCACCCCTCGAAGTCACAGCTGGCCAGGCCTTGGACAGCTTCATTTCTGTCAAGGACAGAGGTGTAGGGGTGAGGAATTACTCCTCAAAAATGAAACTCCCATCAGGGAGGAAATCCCTGAGCCTTCCCAGTCGTGCCTTATTAAGGAAATTCATTACACTGCAGCCCCCCACCCCCACCCCCGCAAGGCAGCTAATAGGTGACCCACTGACAGTACTCTGTCCATCACTCAACTCTGTGCACAATGGGGTAATTAAACCCTGACCCTTTGCTCTTTTTATCCGCTTCCTCTGTATGGAGGAGGAGAGGGGCAGGGGGCTCTGCTAAACCCTCCATCTGTAATGAGGATGTAAAGCTCAGGAAGGAATTGCTTTAAAACAAGAGAGAAGGAGAGCAATGAGGAGAGACTCAGAGCATTGACTGGAATGAGGCAGAGAACAGACTTCCCAAGCACACAGCTCTGCCGGGGCACCTCAAGAACAGCCCAACACTCCCTGCTATCCCAGCCCTGGGCTGCCCACCCGCACCTCTGCCAATGCGTCTCAATCCTGGGCCATCGGCACCACTGGTTAGTCTAGTCTTAGTTCATCCCAGCCCCATGCAGTTCTGCCAATGTAGATCATTCTTAGCTAGGCACATTGCACAGCTCTGGCAATGCACCTGGATCCTGACCTCAAGGACCCCTTGTTCTGCCTCATGAAACCTGGAAAGAGGCAGAGAAGGAGGGAGGGATGAGAGTTCTCTGCCAGGATGCTGGGATGTGTGCGGCCATTTTGACTTGTCTCCACTGGGAAGCCTTGGGTGGTTGGGGTGGCGGGAGGAAGAGGTTCACATTCTGAAGCCCAGATGGGTGAGGCTGTAATCTCGGCCATAAGTGATGCATGAGATGACAGGAAGTGAGGTTTTGGGCCACCCCCTGAAATCACTAGAAATGTACTAGAAACCTCCACAGCTTGACAAATGGACTGAAATGACATGGAAATAAAAGAGACTGGTTTCCTTCCTACCCTGAGTGGAGAAGCCACCTCCCTCCCACGCACGAGCCAGAGGGGCTGGGGCCACCAGGAGAAGGGCATGATGGGTAGAGCAATGCCCCTGAACAATTGAGCACTGTCCCCAAGCACTGCACACTCCAGCCCTCTGAACAAAAGGTTCACACACAAGAGACCTGACTGTGAAGCTTCCATCCGCTTTCATCACTGACCCCCGGGGCAGCCAGGTCATGGGGTCAACCCACTTAAACGCCAAACTCAACCAGAAATAGAGCCGGGAAGTGGGCAGGGGTGGCCAAGTGCAGGGGTCCCAGGCATTTGAGGGGTTCTTTGACTAAGCCATTAAATTTGCTTTTTGTCAAAGACACATTTCCTCTGTAATAAAAATGGAGGGGAGGTCGCGGTGAATTACGACCCATGCTCAACAAGAGTCTTTTACAGTCTGGAGGTGAAAAAGGGCTGGAGTAATCGGACAAGTTAGAACCAGACATAAGGAGGGCAAGCACTCTGCCTGCTTCCCACCCCCCAGCTCTGCCAGGGCATGAGTCCTGACCTGGAATACCCCGCACTATTCCAGTTCTGGGACTGACAGACAACTCTGCCAGTGCAACTCATCCCTGTCCCACAGCAGTCCTGAACTCCCACACAGCTTTGCCAATGCACCTTCACCTTGATCAGCAGATACTCCAGTCCTGAGCCTTATCCTGAGCCAGGCCATACAGTGCGGTGGTTTTGTGAGCTACACACATGGAGCGGCTATGTTGACAATCACCAAATTACTTTTGTGACTCAAGCCAGGGCCTGGATTTTCCACCTGCAGGATTTGAGTAACTTCAATTGCATTTGGGCCTCTGGTTTCTCAAGGCGATGGGTCAATGTACTAACTTGCTTCATCACGCCCGTCCCTTCTATACCATGTTTTCCTTCTCCCCTATGCCAAACCCCCCCCAAATACCGCCAGAACAATTTGTAATACACAAATCCTTGCCATTCAGGAGAGAGACAAGTGCTCTAGATGTGAAGGAAAACGCCAGTGGCTTGGTATGATCATTTAGGTAGCTTCCTTGTTGGTAGATGAGTGTATAGATATCTGTATCTATCTACACTACTTATGTGGCTTTGCTATCCATGTGATAAACTGCAGACATGTAGATAAAATACATCTATCATGCATTCACTTCACCTCCACTCTGCCCATTAATCCATCACCTCTGGAAAAACTTCTGACATTCAAAACCCTGGGCAGCTTCAGAGAGATGAAACTTAAAACAACAAAAGATCATACTGCCACCAAAATACCCACTTCTCCCTGACAAATGTGATGTTTGCTTCCCCTCCCTCCACCCCCAAAATTACACTGGTCTGAAGCCCAGGACAGCAATATTAAGTTCTGATTGATCTTGTGACTACGGAGCGCTAGAAATGGGAGCATCACATGGTTGGAAAGGGAGAATTCCTAGCTTGCAAATGGGACACACACAATTTGCTTCTAACCTTGGGAGCTCTTGAGATATCAGTCTTTGAAGTCACAAGATGTATATGTTTAGGAAAGATTGTTTAAATTATTTTTAGAGGTGGTTTAAATTATTTGTTTTATTTGTTTTTCTCCTTTCTGAGGTGGACTCATAAGCCTACATTATGCACCCATGAGGGATCCCCTCCATGTGCCACATTCAGCACTGAACAGGTCAATGCCACCTTGTCACTGGCTGATTCTTCTCTACACCCTGTAAAGGCTTCTCCATGCATCTGGGGCACACTGGTAGGGAGATGCAGAGACTGGGCTGGAGGAATGGGAGGGTTAGGGCCAGAGAGGATGCTCATCGTCCCCTCTCCAGCCCCCGAGAAAATCCCCCAAGAGGATAATACAGCCTCAGAGTTGAGAATTTAGGTGCATAAGTGAGCTCAAATTTGGCCAGGCTGACTTTGAGCTGACAGACTCAAAGACTGAGGTATTAGAAAGGCAAAAAGAAATGGGAGGGATGGGTTCACTGCAGAGAGAGAGATTTGGGGGGCATCAGGCTAACTAGTCTAAAGATGTGATTTGCTTGCAGAACCTTTATTACTGGTGATTAAGTGCAAGCAGAAAAGAAGCCAGCTTGGCTCTCAGAACCCAGCGTGAGTTTGCAGAGCTGACAGCTCGGTAGTGTGTGGAAACTGCTTTACTTGTAACCTAACCTGAACCCGTTTGATCTGGAAGCTATTGAGAGACAATAAAAATGGAGCAGAGCTGCATTTTAAGTCTCTGTCCCTACAGTTAATAATCAGGGCCAGCCTTAAGCACAAGCAAAGCAAATGGTCACTTGTTGGGACTCATTATCCCATGCAAATTCTGCAACTTGTCTTCCCTCTTAGTAGCAGAACAGTGGAGGAGGGAACACCATACTGCTACCTTTCCGACCCCCTAGTCTAGCAGCGAAACAAGGGTGGGAGGGAATTTGTGCTCTGATCTCCCCTTCTGTCAGTTTGGTGCCCTACCAGTCATAAGGCCTGCTGTGCTAAACATCCAGAAATGCCTCGCAAAATGATTTTCACCAATGCATTGTGCAAGAGATATTATTCCTCTTGCAATATAACAACAGTCACAAACCTCAATCAGCAAACCACATTTCTTTGATATTGCACGCTCATTTGTCTTCATGGCACCAGGAGTTCTCAGCAGTGTCCACAAGATGGAACTGTTCCCATAGAAATGAAACACCAACCCCGTGAGTCACCTGTCTCTCTCTGTTATTTGCTATGTTTCATGGAGCAAGAAGCAGTAGGGATCTTGTGTATGTAATATAACTTCCCAGTTCACTTCTCTGTAAACCAGGAAGTGTCAAGAAAAGTTCTGCACCATCTTTCTGAATGCGTACTTTTTTTCTTTTTGCAAAGGGTGCAATTCAGATCCCCTCCAGCCTTCCTTGTAGCCCTACATTTACCTCTAGCCTTCAGATGCCAAAAAAGTTCCCTGCAGTGGGCTTATTGACTAAAGAAAATGGCCTTTAGAAAACGGGTTTGCATTACTAGAAGCTAATCCCACACCCTTGCAAGCTGAGTTCTCTATTATTTTATTATTAAGAAAAATTCAACTTTGCATTTCTATAGCTCCTTCTATCCTTGTACAGTGGAGTCGCATCACAGGCGCATTTAACTTACGTGATTTTAACTATACACGCTCGGCAAAACAAAACAAAAAAGAGAAAAATAACAATTTAAATACTATACCTGTAGTGCGGGTGATTCCACCCGCCATTCCATTCAATGAGCGTTTGACTATACGCGATTTTCGCCTTACGCACTGTCTTCAGAACCTAACCCCCGCGTAAGATGCGACTCCCCTGTATCTCAAAGCACTTTACAAGCATGATTCAATTAACCCTGCCAATGTCCCGGTGAGGTAAGGAAGTACTGTTTGCCCCATTGTACAGAAGTGAAAAGAAACAGACAAGGAGGTGAAGTGACTTGCTTGGTCGTTGATCAAAGATTGAACAGCAATTCGGTGACAGAGCTGGTAATAGTATCCAGATCTCTTGACTGTTGTAACAGGTGTGATCATACCTACTACTAGGCAGCCACTTCCCTGGGAAAGGTATGATTCAGTGTTTCCGAGGGGGACTGGGAACTACATGATTCTAATGGTATCATGAAATAAAGCAGGGTCCAATGGATTGGGACTCAGGAGATCTGGATTCTATTCCTGTCTCTGCCAATGACTTGCTATGTGACCTTGCACCTGTCATTTTACCCCTCTCTTTCCCATTCTCCTGTCTATTTGACTGTAAACTCTTTGGGGTCATTAGGTGGTGTCCCTTCTTATGTATTTCTGCAGTGCCCAGCCAGTGAAACCCTAGTGGCAGATGGGGTCTCTCCTTGTTACTGTAATATAAATAACTACAATAACACAATTTGCCCCACTGGTCTTTACTGGGGGTTACTCTCAAGTTAAAAAAAATCAAGTACATTGTTAAACTTCATTAAACGTGATCAATTATTTTAACCTAAGAACTGAAAGGAATTTGAGCAGTGAGATTTTAATAAGAAAACGCTTTCCCAAGTAGAATAGATTCCTCTCATAGGGCCATAGTTTCAGCTGGAGAGCATTGAAATCCATGGAGCTATGCAGCTAATTATCAGTTGAGCATTTCACCTTTAGACTCTAGGGGTGAAATCTTGGACTCATTTAAGTCAATGGTAAAATGCCCATTGATTTCAGGATTTCACTCTAGTTATTTCTGAGAGGAGAGGACGTTCTGGTCAGAAGTGTGGAGCATCTGCTCATTCTGGTTAACTTGGAAATCAAATCACTTCTCTTACACCCAGGACAGCAAACTCATTCTTAACCTCCACCTATTGTCACAAATTTACTGCAGCAGTGTGAATGGCTTCACCTTCAAATGTTTTGATCAGTATGGTTACCAGGCTCAAATAACTGCAAGAAAGACATTATACACTCAGGGAGAGAGAGGTAATTGTTATCAAGTCCTTGTTCCTGGTCAGAGAGGAATTTTCAGATCAAAGACTGTTTCTTCTTTGCTGTGTGTCACAAAGTCAGGCTTGGTGTCAGAGTCTTCTAGTTCTTCAGAAGTTGGACAATGGCTGGAAGAAATGACATATGATGCAACAAGCCACTGTATTCTACAAAATCAAAGAATTATTTCAAATATTGAACCCTCTCTGCAGAGGTAGATAACTCATTGAAACATTTGACGGTTAAAGCCTTCTGCATCCTAAAGAAGAACCTTGTATGAAAGTTTGACAATTGCCATTCTACACATGACAGTTGCAGTAATTTTGCATACAGCTGTGCTGACTGGCTTTCAAAACATTTATCTCCATAGGTCACTGCTGCACTGTCAGCAGCAGACACGGTTGTATTAACCAGTTTCAAAGACGTCTCTCCCAGTTTTGACTGACTCTGTGGAGAGATGGCATCTGCACATTCGTCTGCATCATCAAGCCAGATTTTTTTCACAATCACGATCATCTTTTGAAAAGTACCTCCCTGTTAAAGAGAACCATTTTAAATTACCTTTATCTGACATGCCTTGCAAGTGAAAATGGCTTGTTCTCTAGCTATTAAAGACCACATCAGAAGTATGGGAAATCATTTGCCACAATGTTCTCACACATTGCGTAGCCCCAATGAATTTCCTTATTGATTTTGGATTCCACAGACACTTTGGTGAAAGTGCAGTCCATTGATAAATAACTGTGTTGAGGAGAAAGAGGCCAGACCCAGTTCTGCCATAGTCACTCCTTAGTGGAAGGAGAAGGGCAAGGGTGGAACCAGCTTAAGGATGGGCTTAAGCACCACCTCTTTCCTTCTTCCAATGAGGAGCAGCAAGGAGGTTAGAGGTGGGAGCTAGCTTCCTTGAGCTCTCAGCAGCCATGCTTGCAGGCTCTGCAGTTGCATTGAGGTTAAGCCCTTGAGTGTTACCTGTGCTGTGTGAGAGAAGGTGGCAGAATAGGGCCGACTGGCCAAATCCACCCAGATCAATCTGTCACTGACATACTTGGAAGTATATTTTACTGCATGAAGAAACATAACGTACCTGATGTTAATTTTGTTATATTTTAAAGGAGTAGGGAGTGATAGAAGTAACTTCTCATGCACAAGGGATCCCACCAAGATCAGTCAGGGACAAGGGACATTGCCCTAGAATTTGAGACAATGACAATCCTGCAAAATTTGCAATGGTTGGCAACTCTAGTCTGTATAAAATACAGGGACGTCGTTTCTTCAACTAACTGGCATGGTTAAGACAGACATAGGGAGGACTTGTGTTGTGTAGTTGAACTGTTTCACTTATTAGACCAGTACTTCCCAAACTTCTGAATGCTGTCCCTCCTTCAGGAAAAAGACCCCCCCCCTCCACTCTGCAATCCTGACTTCCATTGTTAAAAGCCCACATATCTTAATTTATACATTTTCTGTCCCACTGCAGCTAATCTTTTGTTCTCCCACTCCACACACGTGCTTTGGAAAATGCTAATGTAGAGCTTTATGATATTACTTCTTCTTTCGTACATGCTTTGCTGAGCAGTGGAACAGGGTGGAATGTGATTTAAAGCACTAAGTGGAAAATCTTCATTTAAATCATGGATTTTAATCAACTTTTCCATTTGTACTTCAATTATTTTCTAAAGAAAGGTGCATTCTCATTGGTTGATATAACCATCAAAACATATTGATTTACAACTAAATAGAGCCTTTACACTAGAGTTGGTACATCTTTTTGCGATTTAGGAGGGTACACTATAACTATATACATTTATTTAAGCATTTATAGCTTAATATTTTCAGATTCTTAATAATTGTACATTTTTAGTATGCTAGAAAATGGTGAATGATACATTGCTTATTTACTAGATACTTAACTTTTTGCTCATGATTTGTGTCAAGCTGCATTATGAGTGTAACTGGAATGTAATTAAACACACAACAGCATATAAAATGTATTTTTATTAACTAAAACCACCTTATATGTTTTGGATACATAAACTTCTCTGATCAAAGCAGATTCACATTTGCAACAGAGGTATTAACTGTAGACTGTGAATTAAACTGATTATTTCAGGTCAGCCTGGGAAAAAATTCAAATATCCCTAAGTGAGAGTGACTGGAGCTTACGTTCCTACTCGCCTGAGGCAATGGCTGCACTAGAGTTTACAACAGCGCAGCTGCATCGATGCAGCTGTGTCACTGTAAGCTCTCTAAAGTAGCCACTCTAAGACGACGAGAGGGTTCTCCCGTCGGCTTAACTACTCCAGCTCTCATGAGCAGCAGTAGCTATGTCAGCAGGAGAAGCTATCCTGCCGACATAGTGCTGCCCACTCCAGCACTTATGTCAATGTAATTTATGTCACTCGGGGGGTAGCTTATTCACAGCCCGAGTGACATAAGTTATGCCGATATAAGCTGCAGTGTAGACATAACCTTAGTCTCTTGAAAATGAGACAAGACTCTCTCCTAAGTTATTGAGGCTGGCCGTCAGACTTTTAAAACTAATAGATCCCATCCCTTCCCTCCTCATTTTTATACATAGACTGGACGAGAAAGACAAGTTTTCCTGCTTTTTCAACTCCCAATTGACTTCTCAACTTTGAATGATTTATTACTAATGTAAAAAATATTCTCTTTGTGCCTGCAGAAGAGGCTACTGATGTCAAAAGCTGGTTTAGCACTTCAACACACTCTGGTTCCAGGTGCTTAGCTAGTGACTTCCACCAGTGCAGTGGTGTGACTTTCTTTAAAATATCATCATCAAACAAGTACTGATTGAATGGTTCACTTCCAGCCCTGAAATTTATTATGTTTGTCTTGACTGATGTGTGATTATTAGTCATAGCAGCATCTTCTTCAGCAGTTAGACATCTACCTTGGTACTTTGGGTTGAGAACACTGACAAGAAAATGAGGTATAGTAAATGCTTGATCCACCTGATTCTTCACTGCCTGCAATTTAACTTTGCTGCTGGGTATTTCTTTCTTCAATGTCTCTTAACATTCTTTCAAAATTTCAACAGCACCAGCAATATAGCAGCAATTTTTCTGCAGTTTGTCCAGGGCTATGGAACTAGATTTCAGTATATTCAGCGTATCTTCTACAGTTCTCTTTAGTCCAATGTTGACTACTTTATCATTTATTAGCACAGTAAAATATGGCAGGCAGTCCATAAGAATAGTGCAAAAATAAATTTACTAACCAGCTGATCCAGCTTGTTCAGACATGTCCACATCATCATCTTCAAAGTCATTTACCTTCTGAGGAGCATTTTTCATAATCCTGTTTCATTTCAACAGCCAGGTCTTGTAAACCATGCAACAAAGAGATATGGTATTTGGCAGAAGTTCCTTTTTCACCCAGAGGTTCAGGAATTTCTTGAAAATATTCCCAGGTAAGGTCTTTTTTTATGACCTGCAGCCATGGCAGTTTTTTTTTCAGAGGCCAGGTGTTGAAATCAGCACCAGAGGCTGCATTCTGAAGAATACTGATCCCTTCTTCACACAGTGTCCTGCGTTGATGCCAGCATGGCTTTCTGGTTGCACATACCGCTCCTTCTCCCTTGTTCCATAACTCCCCACCCCTACACCTAGAAAAACAAGAGTCATTTGCACTGCACTATGTTATTTGTTTAGAGAGAGGGCAGGAGGGAGGCAGTTAAAAAATTAATGGATTTCTCTTTTTGTATCTTGTCTGTATACACATGCAAGGAAACAGAGCGAGGCCATTTACTTGAAGTGCTCACAACCATCGAGAAGCAAGGGCTGGTAGATACTGGGCAGACCAGTGTTTTTCCATGAACTGCAGAGTAAATTTCCATGGTGGTGGGGTCATAAATATTCATAATTTGAGAACTGAGCCAAACAGAGCTCAGGCACAGAGAAGCTATAAAACAGGAGTATGAGACCACCCAGGAGGCTCAGTGGATGATCCTGATGAGATATATCAGTTGTTTCCAAACTTTTTTCCACCAAGGACCCCACTGACATCTAAGTGTCCCAGAGCACTTTCATTTTCTGTACATAAATTTCATGTTGTTGTTGTTCTAGGGCCTATACACTTCACTTTATCTGTAGTTCTTTTCCCCCTAAATGAAGGTACTACTTTCCTACCTTGTAGAAGTGTTGTAAGTCTTGACATATGTGGCAGAAAAAGTACTTCTAAACTCTCACAGGGAGGGTGTAGTCCTGAATGGGCAAGCCCTGGTACTAAAAGAACACTCCCACCAGTGTGGGAACACCCCCATCAGCGTGACCTCTCATCGGTGCATGAGGTCATGCTGCGTGGAGGACGTCATTTTGAGAACAAAATGGGTGTCCATCATGCAGCAAAAGTGCAGGAAAGCTGTTCCAACGTGTTCCGGTCCTGGCTTAAGGGATGGACCCCAGCACAAAGGTCTGGGGACCCCACTTTGGAAACCACTGAGATAGATGGTGGTGTCTCCTGGAGTCCGAGGCTGGGTCCCAATGCTTGTGATGACTTTACCAGTTTCTTGCACTCAGTAGCACAGGCTCTGGGCAACCCACAGAATCAAGCCCTTAATATAGTACCTGTGCCATATTTATAAAGCTTGACCTCAAAAGGTAGTATCAGGGGGAAAACATCTTTCTTTACATAGAAAAGCAGCCTTTAACTCAACATTTTTTAGTAGAGACTCAATGATTCAGCATATTTTTAATTGAAAAGTTTTGAGATAGGTTTTGTATAAATTTGGATTTCATTTTAAACAGGTTTATTTTTCAAAAGAAAAAATATAATTTAAACAAAAAAAAATCTGATTAAAAACAATTTTTTAAAAATCATCAATTTTTAGCCACCCTGCAGTGAAATAGTCAATGTTGAAATTAACAGTATAAGCACTGGCATCCAAGTTGGCAACATTGAAATGGTTCACACTTCAAAGCTATTGTTTCAGGATCTCTGAAAACTGCATCACACTTAGGTTTTCTTTGCAAATGTAACAGCTAGAGCAGAGGTTCTCGAACTGTAGTCTGTGGACTCCCAGTGGTCCGTGAGCTCCATTCAGGTGGTCCGCAGACAGTTCCCTCTAAGGTGCGTGCCTGGGTAGTTGCACATGAGAGAATGAAGGGCCACCTACCTAATTAGTAGAGTTGTGCAGGCATGGCTCCACTAATTAGGTACCTGGACCTTGGAAAAGACGCCCATGTAAGGTGAGGTGGTGGCCTTGGGGGGAATAGGGGGCAGGTGGGAGGGGGCAGTGGGGTGAGAAGAGGGGGTGGGGGGAATTTGGGACGTGCAGGGCTGTGGCAGCCAGAGAAAGAGGCGACTTTCCACAGCTCCAGGGCTGCAGCTGCCGGGGAGAAATGGCCCTCCTTCCCAGCCCAAACGTGGGGGCTGCTGCGGCGGGGGAGAGAGGGCACATCCATTGCATTAGAAAGGTAAGACTACTGATACTGTAGTAAAATGAGTTGTGTGCTTTTATTTGTAGAACAAAAAAAAGTTATTAATATTAAGGTTTTTTTATATAGCGCCTTTAACCAAAGTGCTTTACAATAGTTAGCTAACAGTACAAACCACATTTGGAAAAAACAAGGAGTCCGGTGGCACCTTAAAGACTAACAGATTTATTTGGGGATAAGCTTTCGTGGGTAAAAAACCACTTCTTCAGATGCATGGAGTGAAAATTACAGATGCAGGCATTATATAATGACACATGAAGAAAAGGGAGTTACCTCACAAGTGGAGAACCAGTGTTGACAGGGCCAATTCGATCAGGGTGGATGTAAGTCCACGCCCAACAATAGATGAGGTGTCAATTCCAGGAGAGGCAAAGCTGCTTTTGTAAATAAATCTGTTAAGTCTTTAAGGTGCCACGGGACTCCTTGTAGTTTTTGTGGATACAGACTAACACGGCTACCCCCTGATACTTGACACATTTGGAAAGATCATTAAGTGGTCCGCCGAGACCCTCAGCAATTTTCAAGTGGTCCACGAAAAAAAAAGTTTGAAAACAACTTACCTAGAGACTTACTCTTTTTTTAAAATGAAAGCTGAGATTTTAGAGACTTGTCTGTGGCCTCCTGCCAGAGCAGATAGTCTTAATGCAGTGTTTCCCCCAAATGTGCAGAGTGCAAAGGACTAAGAGCACAAAATGTTCCTAGAACAAGACAGTAAGGCCCAGATTGCCAATGGTATTTAGGTGACTAACTTCCATTGATTTCAATGGCAGTTAGGATCTTAAATACCTTTGAGGATTTAGGCCTAAATGTCCATCTAACTTTCAACATAACCTCAAGCGAATATTCTGGGTCTCATTAGCCTAAGCAGGTCCACTTTGGCAATTGACCAAAACTCATATAGCACCATAAAATGTATCCAATTGGGGAATGCTGTAGTCTACCTTCAGTGTAGAACGGGGTTCACTAAAGTATAGAAAGAGGAGGTTTTGCCTTCTGCCAGAGGAGATAGTTTTGGAAATAGATCTTCTTTTCCTGAGTTTTGTGGAAGATCAGTTTATGAGTAAAGCACTCCACCTGAAAGTTTAGCAAGGACCAGCAAACCCACATGGCCATGAAGTCTTTGGCAATCCAATGGGAAACTATGTCAACAAGAAAATACCAGTGATTTCAGGAAAAGCAGTAGATTGGGAGGAAAACCAAACCAAACCACCAACAGCAATCTTAAAACAGAAAAACTTCAAAAACAGACTCCAACGAGAGACTGCTGAGCTGGAATTGATATGCAAACTAGACACAATCAACTCAGGGCTAAATAGGGATTGGGAATGGCTGAGCCATTACAAACATTGAATCTATCTCCCCTTGTAAGTATTCTCACACTTGCTTCTTATCAAACTGTCTGTACTGGGCTATCTTGATTATCACTTCAAAAGTTTTTTTTCTCTTACTTAATTGGCCTCTCAGAGTTGGTAAGACAACTCCCACCTGTTCATGCTCTCTGTATGTGTGTATATATATCTCCTCAATATATTTCACTCTATATGCATCCGAAGAAGTGGGTTGTAGCCCACGAAAGCTTATGCTCTAATAAATTTGTTAGTCTCTAAGGTGCCACAAGTACTCCTGTTATTATTCCAGCAAAACAGTCTACTGTGCAAGTCCCCCATAGTCCAGGATTAAGATTCAGGCCAAAGATTCTTTATTTTACATAAGCCAAGCTACCGTATTAGGGAGATTGTCTATTTCAGACATTTCTGATGAGGCTGAGCGTGGATCCTGTTTGAGGGGCTACATTTTTCTGTTGTCACCACTACCAATACCATGCTTAATTTAAGATGCTGTTGGATGGCTCGGCCAACCTCAATCTTTGCTATTTAATTTTAGGCATTTGTACGGTTCTCATCAATGTGGGAGCGGGAGGTGGGGAACCCCCCTGGTCACAGCTGGAGAACCGGGGAACAGGGCAGAGGGAATTTTAAATTAAATTAATGGAGATATCCTATCTCCTAGAACTAGAAGGGACCTTGAAAGGTCATGGAGTCCAGTCCCCTGCCTTCACTAGCAGGACCAAGTACTGATTTTGCCCCAGATCCCTAAGTGGCCCCCTCAAGGACTGAACTCACAACCCTGGGTTTAGCAGGCCAATACTCAAACCACTGAGCTATCCCTGCCCCCCATGACTTGCCCATGATCGCACAGGCCGCCTACGGTCGCTGAGTGACTAGCCCCTGGTTGCACGGCCCGTGGCAGAGCTGGGAAATGAGCCCAGACCTCCCAAGGCCCAGTTCAGAGCCTGCGCCACCATCCCGCTCTTCCTCCCTCCATTGCAGAGGACGAGACGCGCGCGCCGGGCGGCCCAGGGGCCAGGCGGGCGCGCACACGCTGACGTTAGCCGGTGGCGCTGTGGCCCGGCTGCTCTGGACGGGCCGGTAGCCGAACCCCCGGGCTGCCTGCCCCGGCTGCGCACCCCCGTCCCGCGGCAGGGGCCCAGGCGGAGGATGTGACGCGGCTCCTCCCTGCCATGGGATGCGGGGGTTCGGCGGAGGCTCCCAAGCGGCCCCGCTGCGGGGAGGGACAAGGAGCCGCAGCCCCCCCGTCCCTTCCCCCCACCAGAGACCGCTACTCCCCCGCCCCGCCTCCCCCAACATGGCGGCGGCAGGGGGCGAGCCAGAGCTAGGCCCCGCCCCTTCCTCCATTGGTTGTCCGGATAGCAGCCGAGCGCTCTCCGTCGCCATAGCAACCCGCTCTCCTTTCCCCCTCTCTCTCCGGGATCCGGCCCGTCTTATCGCGAGAGGAGAGGGTGGGGGCAGCGGGCGGGTCTCTAGACACCGGCTGCCCCCCGGCACGCGAAGCGGGGGTGAGGGGGAAGGAGAGGTTAGGTAGGAGGCTTTCGGCCCGGAAGTGACGTGGAGGAGCGGTGTTCTGACCGGTAGAGGCGGCAGGTGGATGCAGGTACCCAGCTCGAGCCAGCCGTTTCCGGTGAGTGACTAACCTCCTCCCCCATTCCAGCTTTGCCAGCCCCAAAAGGGGGGGGGCGCCTGAGGGTCCCCATTAGCTCCCTGCTGCCCTGTCCCCCCTCTTCCCGGTTCCCGGGCGTAGCCTGGGTCCGCTCTCCTCGCCCCCCCCCGGGGGGTTGTTCCCTCCAGAGCCCCTGCCCTCCCCCCGTGCCAGCCTGGCCCCCTGCGCTTCCCCTGCTGTGTCACCTCACCCCGGCAGCAGAGAGGGATCCCCCAATGGTTGGCAGCCCTCCCACCCCCATGTTGAGCCGCCACCGACCCCGCTTGGCCCCCCAGCAGCACCGAACCTGGCCGGTCGCCGCACAGCATAGGCACCTCACAGACCCACCCGCGGGGTGCAGTGCGCAGGCAGGCTCCCCATATCCAGTGCCAGCCACCCCAATGGCGTGACGGAAACTGGGAGACTTCGAACATGGTGCGAACCCAGAGAAGAACCACTGTGCGGTTACTGTGACAGAGGAGAGGGTGAAGCAGAGAGACTTTTGCTACACTCCTGTCTGAAATATGAGGGAGCTGGAGAAAGATACTTCCTCAAACTGTCAGAAACTAGAAGAATTCCTGTAAAAAGCAGTGAGGGGAAACTGTGCGTAGCCCCCAGAGGAGGGAGGCAGAGGACAGTGTGATACGTATCGACTTGCCCCAGAAGAAACTGAAATAGTAAATGGATGAAGGGGATAAGACTCCAGATACCACTGAAAAGTATTGTGCAAGCAGATACAACACACAAAGATTCAGCTTCCAAAATGGACCGTGTTCTGTCCTAAGCATTGCCAGTACTTGTATAGCTTGTGAAACAATAAAAAAAAAAAAGCACCATTATCCCCATCCCCAACCCAGAGTGGAGAATCAGAAGGGTCTGAAATATCTTTCGTCCCCAAGGCAGGAGAGGGACTGACAGCTCCATCCCCCATTGGAAGAGAGAGAGAAAGGGGCTGACAGAGGGCACAGTTTGAGTCTTCAGTTTTAGCTGCTGAGCATAGATGAATTCAGATAATTAAGTTTACTGGGTTTTGTTCTTTTTTCCTCTTCCCAGGCACTTTGGTGTAAACGGAGTCTCAGGTCAAAAGACTCCAGCCAGCCAGAGCAATGTTTGGAGACTTGGACTATGACATTGAGGAGGATAAACTGTGAGTGCTTCACTTCCCTTTCCCAACAACTGAATATCACTAAGAATATGTGTACACTACAATGGGACACCTGAAGTACTGCTGCGGTAGTGTAGATACATATTACAGCGATGGCAGGGTTTTTTCATCACTGTAATAAATCCACTCCTTTAAGAGGCAGTAGATAAGGTTGATGGAAGAATTCTTCTGTCAACCTAACTCTGTTTACAGTGGGGATTAGGTTGACCTAACTGTATTGCATGGGACTTGAAATTTTTCATAGCCCTGAGCGATATAGCTAGGTCAACCTAAATTTTAAGTGTAGACGATGCCTAAGGAACTGCAACCAGGACCTGCTCAAAGCAGGCAGAGTTGTTCGCTCCTGGTGATGTGTGTTGGAGATTTAGGTTCATTGTTCAGTCTTGATCTCTTACTCCCTATGGCTAGGAGGGATGGAGCCTTGCAGTGGTGGTGAGCAGAGGGAAAAGCTTTCTATTGCTCTACAATGGCTCTTCCTAATTTGCTGATTGCACAGTAGTGTTAATGTGTTCTAAAGGGGTGCACTCTGGTGGAATGGTAGGGAGGGAAGTAGGAAGAAATGGCCGGAGAATGTATAATCCTTAAGGCTTTGAGTTTGTCACGGAGATCAGGGAAGTCACGGATTCCGTGACTTTTGCAGCATCCGGTGCACCTGGCTCAGGGGCAGGTCAGGCAGCCCCTGTACCAGGTGCACCAGCTGCTGCTGGGGTAGTCACGGGCCCCCGTACACCCCCCGCTGCAGAGTTTGGGTGTGGGAGGGTTGGGGCACTGGACAGGGTGAGGTGGGCTCTGGGCGGCACTTATCTGGGGGGCTCCCTGGAAGCGGGGACATCCCCCTTGCTCAGTTGATAGGCGGAGGTGTGGCCAGGCAGCTTTGTGGGCTGCCTCCACCCAGAGCGCTGGCTTTGCAGCTCCCATTGGCCAGGAACCGTGGCCAATGGGAGCTGCGGGGGCGGTGCATGCAGGCAGAGGCAGCAAGCAGGCAGAGGCATGCAGATACTGCTATACCAACCTGTATCAGTAATCATTTCTCTCTCTCTATTGTTCTAGTGGGATCCCCACCGTTCCTGGGACAGTAACCTTGAAGAAGGACACTCAGAATCTGATTGGGATCAGCATTGGGGGAGGAGCACAGTACTGTCCCTGTCTGTATATTGTTCAGGTGGGCACTCATGGAAGAGGAGAGTATTATGATTGTCCTTGTGAAGCAATGTTAAACTTGACAGATGGAAGCTGAGGGGGGGCATGGAGAACCTTATATTTTCTGCTTTTGTCAGAGTGCGAAGCGTTCTCTTTCTTTGCCAGCAAACGGAAGTTTCTCACGCTAACTGGGAATAGTTCTGGAAAGATAGGGTTAAGGCTCCTGAATTCACACATCCACCTGAGAATCAGCAGAGTGCTGGGAGCATATTAAAATTCAAAGGGGTCGGAGGGGGAAGTGCCATAGGTGATGTACTAGATCAGTGGTTCTCAACCAGGGGTATGTGTACCTCTGGGGGTACTTAGAGGCCTTCCAGGGGGTACATCAACTCATCTAGATATTTACCTACTTTTACAACAGGTTACATACAAAGCACTAGCGAAGTCAGTACAAACTAAAATTTCATACAGACAATGACTTGTTTATACTGCTCTATAGACTATACACTGAAATGTAAGTACATTTATATTCCAATTGATTTATTTTACAATCATATGGTGGAAAATGAGAATGTAAGCAATTTTTCAGTAATAGTGGCTGTGACATTTTTGTATTCTTATGTCTGAGTTTTGTAAGCAAGTATGTTTAAGTGAGGTGAAACTTGGGGGTACACAAGACAAATCAGACTCTCGAAAGGGGCACAGTAGTCTGGAAAGTTGAGAACTACTGTACTAGACTTCAAGAAATCCTGCCGTAGATGATGCACAAAGTAGAGGTGACAGGCCCCAGAAGGAACTGTGTGCTCTACTCTCCTCAGATCCATGTGGGGTGTCTAAATGTTATGGGTTGGGAAGGGAAGCGAAATAGAGGCTGGCCCATAAATAAGACTTAATTGCGCTCCTTTCTGGCTCCATATTTCCTCTACTCTTCCTTTTCTCTTCTAGGTGTTTGATAACACTCCAGCAGCCCTAGATGGAACTGTGGCGGCTGGTGATGAAATCACAGGAGTGAATGGGAAGTCAGTAAAAGGGAAAACCAAAGTGGAGGTAGCCAAAATGATACAGGTGGTAAAGGTAAGGAGTAGGAACGGTCCAATGGAACAGGTTGGGTCACAGATTATAAACTGTTGTCCTTCAGTAGAGGAGGCCCCTGCTGCTCAATTCCAGAACAACAGCTCTGGCTTTGCTATTCCATCCAGGGAGAAGTGACTATTCACTACAACAAACTCCAAGCCGACCCAAAGCAGGGCAAGTCCTTGGATATCGGTAAGACATGCTGGTTTCTCTCTCTCCCTTCAAATGCAGGGTAGGAGGAGGGTGGTGAAGAGATCCCAGCCAAAATCAAAATCAGACTTTGTTTCAGTATTTGCTGTTATTTTGTCTCCTTTAAATGGACACAAGCTAAAACTTGGGTTGTTTTTTTTTTTAAAGTCCTTCTCTGTGTTACTAATAATACCTGACTATTTAAAATTAAATTAACTTTATCAGTTTTGCTGTTGCTTGCTTTCTGCATTGTGTTCAGTTTGGACAGTGAAACTCAACGAGTCAGTTTCATATACTGTTTTTCATTCTGTCTGCCCTTGCTGGTGTTTTTGGATTTCTGACAGTGCATGGAAAGATTCCAGTCCAAAACTCCTGTCTTCAGTTAATCTTATTTTAGATAATCATTAGGACATTTCTCTCCATATTGGGTTTTGTAAAACTTTTTTTAAACAAAAGCTACATTTTGAGTTTAACCTAACCGAGTGTCCCCTTTAAACGTGATCACATTCCCGGCACCCTGGAAAAGCTGAACAGGGCATATAGTAAAGGGTAGCCCCTCTTATTTATTTCTTTGGATTTTCTTTTGTTTTCATTCTCCCCTGTCAGTGAAGATGCTGACAAACTAAAGGAAACTCAGACAAGAGCAGCCAAAAATACACAGGGGCTGGGAAATGGATTTCTGAGGAAAAAATAAGAGCGAAGGGCCTGATTTATCAGAGGTGCCAAGTATCCACAACTTCAGCGGACATCACTGGGAGCTGCAGGCATTCAGCACTTCTGAAAAATCATGCCCTAAATACATGTAGAGTAGTCATAGGATTATGAAAAGGGCATAATTATCTTCAGGAATCTGAAAGGAATGATCACCAAACAGGGAGAGGAAATGTTAAGGATGGTACAAAGACTTTTAACTAAGAGTCATGAGATAAAATTAAGCAAAGGGAAAATTTTGGCTGAGTACTAAATCCTACTTGCCTTACTCTCACACTATTCTGTTAACTTCACTGGAATTAATCAGTTGAGTAAAGTAAGCAAGATGTGGTCTTGAATGTCAAGGCATATTTCCTATGGTGAGAGCTATTAGGCTGTGTCTTCCAAAGGAAGTTGTGGAAGCCTCATTGCCTGGGGTATATAGGACTTGATTAGAGAACATATTGTAGGGAACTTGCCTGCATTGGCCCAGGTTCAGATCTTCCCTGCATCTAATTTCTGTGGCATTGTCTTTCTGTTCTCTGCTCAGTCTCCTCTGAGCTCTGCTGAGTTAGGCTCAATCTAGCCAGTTTGGTACCTGAAACCTGAGTTTTGTTAACTGTGTTCTTTGTGACTGTGGAAATTACCCTGATCCTGAGTTTTGACACTTTTTGCTGGGTGTAGTGTTAAAGAAAGTGAAGCACCGATTGGTGGAGAACATGAGCTCGGGTACAGCAGATGCCTTGGGACTAAGCCGAGCCATCCTCTGCAATGGTAAGCAGCCAGAGAAAGGCACCTTCCTGTTTGGCTACTGGCAATGTCAGTTAAGCTGGTATCCAATAATGCCATGGGGGGTAGTGTTTGTTAAGCTGGCGCCCAGTAGTACTAGTGGGGCAAGGGGTCTGACTAGGGCAGGCACCTCTCCTGATACTTGCATGAGACACAGTCTCATGTACTTAGCTCGCAGGACAGTGAGAGATTCCTGAGTGTTTTTTGTTGTGCAGCATTGCAGTGTTATGACTGCATGGCGATGCAACCTCACAGCATTCAGTGACACAACAATCATTTTGCAAGGTCAAAATAATTATACCAACAAGCAACAGCCCTCCTATCTGCTAGTGTCCTTTCTATCATTTCTTTAACTGTATTCTGACTACAGGCATTTGTTTCAGTTTTGTTGTGTCATGTCACACCTTATAGTAACCCTGTGTGAAACACACTGCCTGCAAGTGTCCCGTGTGCATAATAAACCTGGATTCAAAAAAGTCTCCCTGGCTGAATGGCTATGTCCCTCATAATACCCTCTGCAGTCCCAAATGGGTATGGCAGTTCTGTGCTTCCTGTGCTGTTATACAGCTGCCACCTTCCAGTCTGGATGTAGCTGCATTTCAGTGGTGAATGAAGTGATTCTCCATTCACCTTTCCATGTGTGTTAAGAATGCCTAAATTATTGTGAGATTGGGGCTATAGGTCACATTTTAAACCTGGTTACAAGTGTAGGGAAAACAACGTTTCCAATTACTTGTGGCCCAGACTTCAACTTCTAATAGTCAAGGAGTTCATGACTGTCCATATGTTCAATCCCAATCCCCTAATAATAAATGAATATGTCAGGCGCTGTGGGATGTCTGGATAAAAGATGTTGTATTAATGTCTGTCAGGCATTTCTTCATGTACAACCTCTTCTGTCTTAGTATAGTAGTAGGGTATGCATGAACCTGAGCATTTCTTGTGATATTCATTCAGCTTTCTCATCTGAGGGGTGCAGTAATTATCTAGCAGTTACCCCGTCCCTCCTTCTAATTTGTCATAGTTAAACACAAGCTCTGCTTTCTTCCCTCAGGATTGTGCCTTCTTGTCATTTATTACTGTTGTAAACAGGGCTGTCCCCCCTCTGTGGGAAATACGCTGGGTCACTGTATATCATGATTGCATCCACAGCCCATGACATAATATTGCTGGGGCTCTTTAACTGGTAGCTGGGTTGACAGGACACAACAGAACAGTGAAAATCAGGGGCCCATCCAGTGAATTTCAAATAGGTAGTGAGTCGAATTATACAACTCTGAATCCAGTTTGGATTAATTTTTTAAAGTTTTACCTGTTGGGTAAGGAGCCAGACTTTTGAGGAGGTGGGGAGAGGGTGTTTTCAACCATTCATGTAAAATAAATGCCCTCTCCTTTCAGCCACTCACATTCCTATGTTCCCCTGGATTCAGCATCATAACCACCTGTTCTCTGGTTCTTTGCTCCACTCTAGATGGATTGGTGAAGAGGCTGGAGGAGCTGGAGAGAACCGCAGAGCTGTACAAAGGTAAATTGCCCTCTTCTGTCATACATCTCAATTGGGATTGGAGGAGGGAGGCTACTGTGTCAGTGGGATGATTTGTATGTTCTCTCTCTCTTCCCCCACCACAGGCATGACAGAGCACACCAAGAGTCTCCTTAGAGCTTTCTTTGAACTCTCCCAGACACACAGAGGTAAACAGACTGGAAGGAATTCAGTCCTCAAACTTGTAGCAGGCTGACCACCCTAGGCTGGGGGAATGGATGTCTATGGTCTGGTCTATACTACCCGCCTGAATCGGCGGGTAGAAATCGACCTCTCGGGGATCGATTTATCGCGTCCCGTCGGGACGCGACAATCGATCCCCGAATCGGCGCTCTAACTCCACCAGGGGAGGTGGTAGTAAGCGCCGCCGACAAAAAGCCGCAGAAGTCGATTTTGCCGCCGTCCTCACAACGGGGTAAGTCGGCTGTGATACGTCGAATTCAGCTACGCTATTCACGTAGCTGAATTTGCGTATCTTAAATCGACTCCCCCCTGTAGTGTAGATGTAGCCTATGATATTATCAGATCTCAGAAGCATCAGGCCTAATCAGTACTTGAACCATGACCTCCAACAAAAACTAGAGACTGTAGGAATGAGTGAGGAAGTGGTGCACTTCCTTCTGAGTCAGTTCAGAAACAGTTCCCTAGCATGGTGTTAATGGGCACTGTGCTGCCATGGTACCATCTTTCACATGAGACATAAAAGTGAGTCGCTGACTATTTGTGGTCTTTAAGGAACCTCTGGCATTCTGCGAGAATAGGATTGTTACACTGCCCCGGCCAAATTCTAGCTTGAGGGAATGGTTTTTAATATCAGACATGGCAGCTTCTCTCCAGATAAACCCCTTCTCCATTTGTATGTATTTTTTAATTTGCTCAGCGTTTGGAGATGTTTTCTCGGTCATTGGTGTACGGGAACCACAGCCAGCTGCCAGTGAAGCCTTTGTGAAATTTGCAGATGCCCATCGCAGCATCGAGAAATTTGGGATCCGCCTACTGAAAACTATCAAACCGGTAAAGAATCAAAGCACAGGAGAGGGGATTGGCATTAGCGTACAGGAGAAAGGGGGGAATGGTGGGAGAGGAGACCAGAAATGGAGGAGTCTGTCTTTGAGGGTATGGTCTTAAAAATTGTGATGGGAAGAATTAGAAATAACACTGTAGAAACTTTCTTTAAAGGAACTGTCTAAACAGTTAAGACAGAGTAGATGTTGTAAATGTATCTATAGTTTGCAGAGTTATTTGAACATGGTTGTTCAAACTTCCCTCTCTGGCCACCCGCCAACTAGACTGTCACACTTGCACGCACACTCTCCAGTATGCCTGTTCTCCTTTTGGAGGCTCCACATCTGTTGATAATGTACTTACATCTACATAGTCCCTTCCATCCTTGAGCTCTCTGCTAAGACTGTCCACAAAAGGGAACAAATGGTACCATTCATGCTGGTGACTTCTGTGACATGGACACCTGCCTCGCTGTGAACGAGACTGAGGGTGCCCTAGCTCATAGCAGCAGGCCATCAAGTCCTTTTAGCTCCCTTGTAATGCTCCTTTTCCTCCTTAGCCCTGTAACTTTACTAACATGTTTTCTCTGCAGATGCTGACTGACCTGAACACGTACCTGAACAAAGCCATTCCCGACACAAGACTGACCATCAAAAAATACCTGGATGTCAAGTTTGAGTACTTGGTGAGCTGTT
>NW_020664598.1:3420066-3513279 GCF_002925995.2 Terrapene triunguis | reverse complement strand
AATTAACATCTGGGAGAGATTGGGTTTCATAGAATCATAGCACATGGGCACAGAGAAGACCTATTCATTCAAATATACTCTATTTCCCGGTCAAGAGTATTCCATACCTTATCTTCTCTAGCACTTTCTCCGGTCTCCAGGACTCAAGAAACATGCTTCAGCTACTTCCCTTGAGAGACTATTCTGTAACCTAATAGACCTCACAATTAAGATACATTTCCTGATATCCACATGACATATTGCTTCGTTAAATTTAACCTCCTTATTTGTAAGGGAGCTCCTACACAATTTACTGTCTTGGAATCTCCTAAACGCTTCCTCTCTCTCCCCAGCATTAATACCCTTCAGTTACTTGTAGTTGGCCATTATTTAGCCAAGCTAGACAATTGACAAGCTTTCCTCTTAAATCAATCCTTCCAGCCCTTTAATCATTTCATCGCTTTCTTATTTATTCCTGGTGACTTTTTGCTATGGTAGTGCCCCAAACCATACACAGCACAGAGCTTTTTAGTAAATTGTAAGTTCTTTAGGGAGGGACAGAATCTTCCTGTATGTCTATCCAGGGTCCAGGATGTTTTGGGTGCTACTGTAGTATAAATAACAAGCCCCTTCCCCTGCTTGCCTGCCTGCTCCCTAGGAGGGGCATGCTTACCCTCCTTCCCCTTTCTCCAAACGGGATTCATTCTCCTTCTGAGATATTGCATCTGGTCCATCTGGGCTTCTCCCAGTGTCCATGGCCACACCATTTGAGAAGGTCTTGAGAAGCAGGGACAACCCCCTACATGTCTGATTGCCTGGAAACTTGGTCACACAGTACTTTGTGTGGTGATGATGTGTTTGTTTGTTTTTTAACCCTTGGTCTTTTCTGTTCTTCAACCCTTCCTTTGTAGTCTTACTGCCTGAAAGTGAAGGAGATGGATGATGAGGAATACAGCTGCATTGTGAGTACAGATTGCAGGTTGTATTTCTATAGCATTTTGTCCTCCCTCACATGCAACCCACAGAAACACAGATGTGCCTGCATACAGCCATACATTAGCCCTGCTAATAATACATTAAAATTGTTAGTGTTCAAACCTGAAAGTCTTTGAATGCTATGCAGAAAATATAACTGATAACGTTTATGAAACACATCCCATCATCACAAATCATTGGGACCAGTCATCATCTCTACTGCATGCTCACTGAATTGTGTGTCCTACTCTTCTAGTAATACTAGTATGTGTTAAGGATTACTATACAGTGTTATCCTAATGGATTCCACTTGAGTATAATGTGCAGTTTATCTTAAGTCCTGTATTAGATACTCTGCATCCCACACTAATGCAAATTTGTTTGTAAGTTGCAATTGTAGTTGTTTAAGGAAAATTTCAGGAGAATCTCTCCTAGTGACAATGTACTTAAACAAATATTCATAATTATAATTGGAAGACTTCTAAAAATCCAGTAAAATCTTCAAACTGGCATGGAAAATAATTCCTAGCATTGAATATAGCCTTGTGAATCTTCAAAGTGCTGTACAAATCTTAATCCTTACCAACAACTTATAAGGTAAATAAAGATGCCTTGTGTATGCCTCAGTTTCCCCAACTATACAAGGGGGGTGTGGACTTGTCCAAGGTCAGAGATGGACTCAGTATCAGAGCTGAGATTAGAACTCTGCATTCCTTGGTGCCCAGTTCTTTGCTCAGAGGACCAGACAATGGTCCCTCCTTTGTAACTAGTAAAACTTGAGTGACCCAACACCTAATGATGATATACATTCTACTAAATGAGAGAAGAAAATCTCTCCCCCTGGGCCAGCAGGGTGCCATGGTTGGGCTTTGGCACACATGAATTAAGGGTACATTCAAGACCCACAGGCAGAAGCAAGTATGTGTGTAGGGAGGAAGCACTATCTGCTGTCCCCTGTGCTGACAGACCCCATTGCTTTTCTCTCAAACATGTGCTGTTGGACAATCAGTAGTTCCACCCTTACTGACTTCCAGTGCCATGACTAGAGGTAGGCAACACACGGATGCCTGGGTAGAGTTGCCCTCTACGGGGCTTTGGAGCTGTGTTCCGGCTCCGCTCCAGCTCCAGGCAAAAACCTGCAGCTCCACTGCTCCGGAGCTGCTCTGTGCTCCAGCTCTGGGCTCCGCTCCAAAGCCCTGTCAAGAGTTTTATATATTTGAAAAGAAACCTTGCTGCTTGCTTGTGAGGCAACCTGCAAGTGATGAAGCTTGCAGGAAGGCAGCCGTCACAAACTGGCATAAGTTTACCTATCCCACCTGCATTTTCTCAAGCACCTGCTTGCATGTACAATAGGTTTGTTGGGTACTGGTGCCTCTCTCAATAACTCAGCTAAGAAATCCAGTACCAGCTGGCCATCTGTTCTCACCTTTCCAGGTTGAAAGGGACTATAAGTCCCATTCCCTTGTGTCATGGTAATGCTCATTTCTTCATCCCTGCTATTATGTGTTTGGCCTTTGAAGTGGCCGTTTTAACAGTAGATTTGGAGGCTCTGGGCTCCAGCTCGTAGCTTGCCTAGGACTAGCTCCGTGTTCCTAGTCATCAGTGGTTCCTGTGCTGTGTTTCAATGGTCCCAAGAAGGCTGCAGCAGGATCACATGGTGACCTGAGGTTCATGGGATCACATCAGTAAGCCTCTTGCACGGTGGACCTTTTGGGAGTCTCTAAAATGGTGTGGTGTTCTTGGCAGGCACTGGGCGAGCCCCTCTACAGGGTCAGCACTGGGAACTATGAGTATCGCTTAGTCCTACGCTGCCGCCAGGAGGCACGCACACGCTTTGCCAGGATGAGGAAGGATGTGCTGGAGAAGATTGAACTGCTGGACCAGAAACATGGTGAGTGTCACTGCCCTCCTTCATGGCCCCTATGGGCTTCATCCAGACAGGGGTTCTTTGCCCTTGTGGTCCTGCCTCATCTTAGCCCAGAAACCCTTGCTGCCAGCATCTCACTGACCTCATCCAGTCTGGGTCCCTGTCCTCATGGACCCTTCTGTTAGAGTGCTTGGGAGACAGCTGTGCACAGACCATGAATGTGACTGCTGCATAGGAATATTTGGCTAATCTCGGGGAGGGAGGCTTGGTCACAGCCTTGGGGGTGAGGGGAGAGATACTTCTGTGGGTTCTGAAAACCCTGGGGAACAGATTAGTTGCAATTAGCTTGATGACATTCTGGGGTACACACACCCCTCAAATCCAGGATAACGGGGTGTGGACATGGTGGTTGGTCACTGAAAAAGCAAGAGTGCATGTGAGAGGGAGAACACTATCTGCTATATTCCCCACTGACACACTCCCAACCCATCCCCTCTGCAGTGCAGGACATCGTGTTCCAGCTCCAGCGCTTTGTCTCCACCATGTCCAAATACAATGATGACTGCTACGCCGTGCTCCGGGATGCAGATGTCTTTCCCATCGAAGTGGACCTAGCACGCACCACCCTGAGCTATGGTCAGAAGGACGTCTTCTCAGATGGGGCAGAGGAGGAAGAGGAGGCAGGAGAGCGAGAGGCCAAGAGGAAGGAGGAAGCAAATGGCGAAAAGCTTATTGATGATGCCTGAATATGCTGACACAGCGGGCGGGAAAGACATTAGACACTGATAAAATCTGTTTCACATGGTGATTCGTCCTCAGTGATTTTCTGTATAAGCTCAGCCAGGGATTCCTCCTCTGCTTCGGATGGGGGCAGTTGGGATGACTTGGGCGCAAAGTCCGCACTCTTTCCAGCCTCCACTTTCTCCTTCCCTCCCTCTTTGCCTGGATGGCTTTCCCCAGTGTTCCATTGCCCAACTCAGAGGCTGAGGTAGGGGGTTACTGTGGGGAACCCTTTGAGGAATTCCCTCCCCACACCATATGATTCCACCTGTGGAGGGGACCTTTTTGAGTGTGAAGAGCACATCCCTCCTCTTCTGCTGCCTGCGTCTGCTTAAAAAAAGCACCTCAAGAGGGATAACTATGGACAGCAAGAACAGCTCCTCCTGATCTACCCTCACTAGATGGAAAAATGCTGAAATCAGCAGAACCACTCGCTCCACTGCTGACTACCCTGGGACCAGAGGGTTTTGCCTCTCTACTCTCCCACTTCAAATGTTGTTTACAATTCTACTGCCCCTGCTGGCTCTAGGTAGGTGTGAGGATGCTAGAGGAATCTGCCCCCTCTCCACCTGCTTTGGCTACTGTTTCCTATGGAAGAGAAGGAGAACCCAGGCAAGCTGAGGTGTAGAACTAGTGGTAGATGTAAACAGGTCATCAACCAACAAGGGACTGATGAAATCCTTTAAGGAAAGGGGTCTGCCTGGAGCCCTTCCCATGTGTAGCATCACCCTCCCCAAAGAAAGAGAAGGGAACTGGCCTTTATCAGAGAGGAACCATCTTCATCAGTACATGGGCAACAGGTGAACCTTCTACTAGTCAAAGGGAGGAGGTTTGTGAAATTCACACTGGCTCAGGGGACTCTGGTCCATGTGTTTCCTTGGTCATTTCCCCTCTCACATTTTGCTCCTGGTTGGCCGTAACCAGATTTGCTCCTTGAGGATGCACAGCTTGTCATGTGCACCCCTCCCTGTGCATAGGTGCCAAGAGGTGTGATCATTATAAAACCGGGGAGGAGGTGCTACGGCCTTATATCAGAGAGTGTGTCGAATAACACAGAGTCTTATGGGGAGGGGAAAACAGTGCCTGCAGATGGAGATTATTTTAGACACGTGATGTAAGGAGCATGGAGTATTAAATCACGCACCCCCACCCTACAGCTCACCCTGTTGCTACATGACCATTCAGTTTCCCATTTTGTGCTGCCTTCGGGCCAGAAAGCCCAGCTGGAACTCAGAGCTAAGGCTCCTCACCCCCAACACAAGGCAAGGGGAAAAGGAAAAATCAGGGGCAGTAAGGATTCCTCCCAACCCCCCTTCCCTTTCTCTCTCCTTTTTGGAGTCCCAGTTCCATATATGGCTTTCTGTTTGTGGCAGTGATCTGTTGGGGGTGAAGGTTTTGACTTCTCCAAGGATGACATGTACCAGCTGGCAGTGAGCAAGGCTATTAAGGGCATTAATTTATGATTTATATGTTTTTTACTTGTTTTGTTTCTGGACTCTGTCATCTTCTCCGTGGGTGCCTCAAGAAGGCCAGCTAGGGCTAGGCTGCTCTGGAAGACTTGAATGGGCTTTAATATGCTGATGGATGCCTCTAATAAAGAAAAACATAACATTTCTATTTTCCGTCCCCTTTTCACTGGCTTTTTCGTGATCTGTTCGCTTCTCCTCATCCCTCTATTTTGGATGAGGTGGGACATGAAGGTTGTGCATAAGGCTATGTTCCTTTTGTCTTAAGGGGGATATTAACTCCTTGAACAGAATTATGGTGGCCATCACTGCACCTTGCTTTGCAGATGAAAAGTGTGATGTACATGCTACATAAGGCTATACACAGGGGGTGTCCTATGTTCCTAGGTGTGCTATGGCTCAGCTTAGAGGGCGAATATATCCTTGCAGAACACAGTAGTCCACCTCAATCCTGTCCTGCAGCATCCCTTGCTATTCCAGTGCTAGGTTCTAACCACAAACTCAGCTGCCACACCTCAAGCCTGAGCTGACAGTAAATCCTGACCTTGTGAGCAGAGGCTGCCAGCTGTGTCAAAGAGGTAGCTTATAGAAATGGAAAATGTCAGTGATGGAGCTCCAGCAAACCACATTTCACCAGCTCTGGCCACACACTCTCTCCCTAAGCTCTGAATTCTGACTGGCAGAGATCACAGGGCAGGCTGCTTAGCATCCCATTTGGAGTGTTATAGTGCAATACGATGGTACCAACTTTTCTTTTAAAAAGCACTCCTCATGCTTTGTCCTGCTGCGGGGTTCTGGAGTCCAGGCTGACACTGTTTGAATGGGAGTTGGACAAGAGCAACCACAGTAAGCAAGGAACTGGAGGGACCAAATGTATAGAGGAAAACTGCTGGAGAAGGAGTATCAAGTGCAGTCTGGGTCCTGAGCTATGGTAAGCCATGTTCAGTGCAACTTTGAAGGGGAAGTGGCAAAGGTGGCTCTATACCATCTTCATGGCCCCTGGGGGGGGGGGGGGAACTGGTCTGCTCCTGGGACTTAGAGTAGCCTGAAGGCTGTTGTAAGTTACAACCAGCGGCCCATATCCCCCTGGAGGTGCTCTAGTGGCAACCTTTCCCTGGCCGGGCCCCTATGCTGAGGCTAGCGTGGAGTAGCTATCCCTTCTGCTGAGTTCCCAGCTACTGCTTTGTGTTGCCTATGTTGGGAGACAGACTCTGACCACAGGGTTGTATAACTAGACTTCATGATATGAAACTGAATAAAGGAAAATGTTGCCTGGATAGTGGGAATCCTTTGCTACCAGTGAGGTCCATGTAGACTGGATTAGTTTCCCAGAAGATGTGGTGGAGGCTTCTTCTCTTGAGTCACTTAAAAGTGCAAGATTGAACAAAGCCACAGAGAATATACTCTAAGGAACTGACTAATCTTGATGCTCCAAAAATGGTCAGATTTGTTTGGGAGTTTAGATAAATTTTAATGTGAATACAGTGCTGGTTGCAAGTTACAAGCTGAGCCTCTTACACAGACAGAGGGGGGTAGCTAAAGTGCTCTTTGCCCCCCACCCCCATCTGTCTCAGCTGAGTCCTGGATGGAGGGGGCCACATCTTAGTTGCAAGCCCCCTGACTCATTGAGGTCTTGTCTCTCTTTGAAAACTGTCCTTATTGCAGCAAATCAATACTGCTTGTGTAGTAGCAGCTGGAGTGCGACCTTCTCTCTCTCCCTCACCAAATTCGGTTTAGGTGGGCTAGCAGTTTGTAATGTCTCTGACTACTCCCTAGTTCATATTCAAGCCAGTGACCTGAAGTGAAATGTCTGTTCTGCAGCCCTTGAGATCCCTGCCGTACAGCTCTGTGGCTTCTGATCTCTTGGTGTTGTAATAGGGCCCTTGAGGTGTTGGCACGGGGTGTTTGAGGTAAAGTAATTCAGGAAACTGGAAGGAAGGGCTTTGGCTAGGAGTGTCATAGTAGACCCAGTTCTAAAGCGGATTAAGTGTGGTTTAAGCATGCGAGGGAAGGTTGTTCGTTTAGAATCCAGAAATCCATCGCTTAAACCTGATTTACTACTTGCTCAAACCCCCTCATTCATTGCATCCTCTGGCTGCTGCTTGTTCTTCTGCCTGAACATTGATTCCTTTATATAAGGGGTTTTCTTTGTGTGTTTTTTAACTAATACACCCCACCCCCTTGTACCATTGCTGCCACAGGGATAATCCCTCAGGACATGGTGTGTTTTTTACCTGGGCCCTGAAGATAAACTCTTCCTGCTCAGCGTTGTTCCCCCTCACATGTCATCTACTCTCGCCTTGCAGATTCAGCCTATGGGGAAGGGTCCTTGCTAGTATTCCTATCTGTAAGACTTTTTAGTGTCAGGGCAGGTGTTAGCTAATGGCATTTAGTTTGACTGTTTCCTTGCTTGGTGCCCTTAACTAGAGCTTTTCCCCCAGTTCCTCCTCCTTGCCCATGAAGCATCACAACCACCTTGCTTTTGGCCTGCTACCCCATCAGATAATCTCAAGCTGGGGTCAGAATGAAGTCCCTTCCCCTCACTTTTAGTATTGCCTAGGCAGGGGAAGGCTATACCTTTCTCTGAGGCATTGGTTGTGGGTGGAGGCAAGGTCAGAGAGATTATTGACATGAAGTATGGCAATTCCTGTAGCTGCCCTCTAGCTTTTTTTCCCTACACCATCAGCTGCTTCCATGACAGCCAAAACCAACCTCCCTCCAGACAAGTTCATAGTGTGACCTCTTCTGCAGTCTACGAAGCGGGGTCTGTCCTGACAGCAGTAGCAGATTAGGAGAGGCATTGAAGACTGAGTAAAGCAGATATGATCATAGAGAGCCCCTAACTCTGGCTTAGGGTGATAGTGTAGAGGGAAAAGTAAAGTTCTCTGGCTGCCTCTGCTGCTGTTTAAAAATATTTCCCAGGGACAGTTTGTAGGGGAGGCTGGTTTTCAATGTCTTTGGGCCCGTGTTGAATACATCAGTGTATTTGCAGTATACTGTTACACAGACATTATATATATAAAAATTCTGCTATTCTTGGAATCAGTCTCTTGTTCCTTGCAGCTCCCCCTTCTTCCCCAGCACACTCTCCCCTTCCAACCCATATTCCTTCCCCCATATACTTGTCTCCAAACCAGGCCAGTCACACACTTTAGCATTGGCTCTTAGTCCTGGCTTTTCACTTGCTAAAATCTCTCTCTCTCCACTGTCTGGCCAGAGTTGCATTCACCTGGGACTGGCACTGCCCCCTCATCCGCAGGCTGCTCCACCCCATCTGCACTATGGTCCTCTGCTACGTGGTTCACCGCATCGCTGTCCGTGACGACAGCAGTGTTGGTGCTGTGGGACAGGTGGTGGTTGTCACCAGCATGATCCTCCACTTCCTGCGCATCTGACTCTGCCTCTTCGGTATCACTGCCACCCCCTACCGAAGGGGTCTTCTCTGGCTGGGGTGTCTTCTTCCCCTGATTCAGGCAGCAGTAGGTGGCCATGGCCAGGAAGAGGGAGGAGAGTACAACCTCTGAGCCAGCCAGGTAGAAGATGATTGCGTAGTTCTTGAATGCATCCACCAAGCGTCCTGATAGTCAAATGAGAAATAATTACTGTTAGACTGTCAGCAAGTCTTTTCCAATGACATGGAAGTCGCTGAGATCAGCACCTCAATGAGCTCTCTGTGGCTGGGGAATAATTTCCTAAGGAAAGAGACTGAAGCCTTATCGGGATATTCAGAATTACACTGGACAAAACCCTGGACAATATACAACAGAAAGCCATTCTGTGTTGGCTGAGAAAAACAGACAGGATGTGCTCCAAGAGGTGAGTCTGTGACACTGCTTGTAGCTACTAATTTGCCTTTGTTCTGTAAGTGTTAAATAATCATGAGACCGTGCTGATGTGGTCTGACACTGCTCCAGTCCATCTTCCCATCACCACAGTATGACGACTCAGAAGAGGCAATGGAATCACATGCAATGCTGCGGCATAATGCTTGAAACCAATATTGGGGGACCTTTGAATTGTCCCACAAGTTAGGGCTCATGGGATAACTCTGTGAAAGTCAGGATTGTCCTGTGTGTGTGGTGGGACCCTATATGTGACTCCAGGCTGGGTAAAGAGTAGGGAATAGTAGGGGGCAAATCTTAACACACAGCAAGCCCTGTCATCCCCTCGAACCTGCAGACCAAGTAGCAGCTAAGTAGGGTTATGCAAGCAAAGTGACACTGTTACTTTCTTCCCACTCTGTTTCTGCTCCCTTGTTATCCTATTTTACAAACAACTGCTCTCAACATATAAAGATGGTCCCAGCTTCATTGCTGCAGTACCCTAGGTCCCTCTCTCATCCCACTATTGTCCTTGTCCCTCTCCACCATTCTGTATTGACTTACCCAAATAACCGTAACCCTCTTCGAATCACGACTGGATGCCTTTCCGGAAGATGTGTTTGACTAAAGCATATGTTATTGGTCTCAGTGCAGGGGTAACTGGGTGAGGCTCTCAGGCCAGCGTTATACAGGGGGTCAGATTAGACCTGTCCCTTCTGGCCTTAAATTCTGTGCATAAATGGAGAGGAGACAAAGCATCTCTCCCTCTCCAGGCTGTTCAGATCCCCTCATGGTCTCCTCCTTCCCTTTTCTTTCTATTGCCATTTCTCCCATGTTCCTTCCTTGAAAGGAGCTGCTCCGGTGCTGCACACAATATTCAATAAAGGCCTGTTTCTCCCCCCTTTGCGTTTTTGGCTGTTATATCACCAAGCTCTGGATACTGACAGGCCCACCAGCAATGCTGAGCTAATGTCCCCTTCCCCTGCCACCACAGCTGCTTCATTAAGCCCCATGAATCATTACCTCTGTCTCACAATCTATTTCAGAAATCTCCCTGAAGTGGGCCAGTGTCCACCTGCTTGGGCCTGCTACTCCCCGTGGGAAATAAGCGTGTTCCTGTTTGGATCAGAGAAGAGGAGCCAGGTACTGTTGTTGTTAGTGAGGGTTCTCACAGTGACCCAAATTAAGCCATAGGTCTGGTCCTTTCCTCCCCACAATCAGTGTAGGACTGGAAGGAACCGCAAGAGGTCATCAAGTCCAGTCCCCTGCTCTGAGGCAGGACTAAGTATTATCTAGACCATCCCTGACAGGTGTTTGTCCAACCTGCTCTTAAAAACCTCCAGTGACAGAGATTCCACAGCCTCTCTAGGTAATTTGATCCAGTGCTTAACCTCCCTGACAGAAAGATTTTCCTAATGTCTAACCTAAACCTCCCTTGCTTTTGCCTTCAGAGGCTCTAGTGCAGTGGTTCCCAAACGACCCCTTTGGCATCTTACTAAGTGTCCCGGACCCCTATCATTTCTGGTGTGACTGGAACACCTCAGCCAGTGTGAGCTCTCACTTATGCATGGTGTGTGAGAGGTCACGCTGTGCGGAGGATGCCATCTGGAGAACAAAATGGTGTCCTCCATGCAGCAAAAATGCGGGAATGCTGTTCTGGCACATTCTGACCCTGGCTCAAGAGATGGATCCCCATGTAACCTACAGGGGCTGGGGACCCCACTTTGGGAGCCTCTGTACTAGTTGAGGGTTTATTATGGACAAGAAGCTGGATATGAGTCAGCAGTGTGCCCTTGTTGCCAAGAAGGCCAATGGCATATTGGGCTGCATTAGTAGGATCATTGCCAGCAGATCGAGGGAAGTTACTATTCCCCTCTATTCGTTACTGGTGAGGCCACACCTCGAGTATTGCATCCAGTTTTGGTCCCCCACTACTGAAGGGATGTGGACAAATTGGAGAGAGTCCAGCAGAGGCCAACGGAAATGATTAGGGGGCTAGGACACATGACTTACGAAGAGAGGCTGAGGGAACTGGGCTTATTTAGTCTGCAGAAGAGAAGAGTGAGGGGGGATTTGATAGCAGCCTTCAACTACCTGAAGAGGGGTTCCAAAGAGGATGGAGCTAGGCTGTTCTCAGTGGTGGCAGATGACAGAACAAGGAGCAATGGTCTTAAGTTGCAGTGTGGGAGGTCTAGCTTGGACAAGTGGACTGTAGTCCACGAAAGCTTATGCTCAAATAAATTTGTTAGTCTCTAAGGTGCCACAAGTACTCCTGTACTATTTCACTAGGAGGGCAGTGAAGCACTGGAATGGGTTACCTAGGGAGGTGGTGGAATCTCCTTCCTTAGAGGTTTTTAAGGTCAGGCTTGACAAAGCCCTGGCTGGGTTGATTTAGTTGGGAATTGGTCCTGCTTTGAGCAGGGGGTTGGACTAGATGACCTCCTGAGGTCCCTTCCAACCCTGATATTCTATGATTCTATGGTTGGCACAGCATGGGGAGGAGCTCATTCATGCTGCGTTTCATGCACTGCCGTGTCATGGCTGGAGATATGGGTTCAAATTTTGGCTTAAGGAAAGGAGCAGGGGGAGGGGGATGTCAGTCTGGGCCCTGGTAGGCATTTGCCTACAATACACCAGAGATGCCTCAGCGAATAAATTATTCAGTAAATTTGCCCTTGTTTTCCTGTTTGCACGTTATCCACTAATAGACTTTGACAAGGATTGGTCATGTTCCTCAGACACTTTATGCAAGCTACTCCCTCCCAAGGGAACAAACTATTCACTAGTAGTTACATATTATTGCCACTCCATAGGTGCTGGAACTAGGTGTGCTGCCGCACCCCCTGGTTTGAAGTGATTTCCATCATATCCAGGGTTTACAGTTTGGTTCAATGGCTCTCAGCTCCCCCACTATACAAATTGTTTCAACACCCCTGCACCACTCCCTTATTGAAGGAAAGACTTTGAATCTTCTCTCTAAAAAAAGATTTGGAGATAGCCCTGTGCACAATTCTGGCAGGGATGTATTGCTACAAACATTCATGAGACTCGTGCTTTCTGCAAACAAAAATAGTCACGCTCATGAATATGCACAGCAACAAAGCAGAAGGGCTGTGAATACTAATGAGAAGCTGCTGGTTTTAGTCACATTAATGTTCACAAATGGTTTTTGCCAGGCTTTAACAACAACATAACCTTCTCTTCTTACCCATGCAAAGCAATAGCAGGGGGTGCTGTTGGTCAGGATTAAGGGACGCTGTGGGTAGATCCCACTATAGGTGGCCCTAACTAAATGCTCGTTGCTGCTAATTTTTTATGAGCAAAACTACTAGAATTCACAAGAAGAATCTCTCAGCACACCGGTTATATCAGTTTTGTGGTGAATTGGGTTGGACTCAGATTCTTCATTTCAGATGGTCTTTTTTTTATAGAGACAATTGAAATGAAAAACCAGCTCAGTGTTTTGTATACTTTGTGAAAAACTGATTAAAAAAAAAAAAAAGAGAGAGAAGTGTGTATTACCCCCCCACACACATAATAAAGCAGGGGTACCTTTTCCCCCCACTTGTGCAAACAGAGGCAATGAAATAGTCCCTCATTCATTCCTCTCTAAAAATAGGAGTTGAACAGTTCAACTCCTTTCAGTTCTTCAGTTATCTGCTTAGATGTCCTCTCCCTCAAGGAATTAAAGAGGTGCAGCCTCATGAACCCTTCAGATGCCAGGTACTGATGCCACCCCACCCCGCCCTGATATCTAGGATGCCATTGGATGACTACGGATACCATTCCACCAATCAAAAGTTAGAGCTAGAAATATGCAGTTAAAATGTCTGGATGCCTCCAAATTCTTGAGAGGACTTAACCATTAGTGTTACCCTGTTGGTCAAGAGTCCCAGTGTCAGGCCAGGAGGGCAGCTGGGTGACCGACAGCTCTCTCAAGCACAAACATACCTGCTGAGGGTGGCCCAATGAGCACAGCAATGGCTTCGATGAGCAGGACCAGCCCAATGGCACTGGAGAACTTCTGGGATCCAACAATGGCCATGAGCACCTCAAACTGCAATGCACCCACCATGCCGTAGGAGATGCCAAAGAAGATACAGAAGATGACCAGTGTTGTGTAGGTGTTAGCCCTGGCGCTGCAGATGTCTGTCAGGCCATTAAAGAGCATAGCAAAGCTGAATAAGTAGGCGACATGGGGACGCATCCACTTCATCCCGGCTAGCATCCCACAGGAAGGGCGGGCAAAGATGTCTATGAAGCCAATGATGGACAGCAGGAAGGCAGCTTCTGTGTCTGGCACTCCTATGTCTTTGGCATAGTTGACCAGCAATATGGGGGGCACAAAGAGACCCAAGACCATGATGAACTTAGCAATGGAGTAAATGACAAACCCCCGGTTGGAGAAGATAGAAAAATCCAATAGCTTCTTCCCTTTCCTGGGCTGCTGCTGCTTCTTGGTTTTCTTTGATTTTTTGGCTCCCTCAATGGTGCTTATGGCCTCCTCTGCCCTTTCCCCAATGGGTAGCATCTCCTTGGCTTCATATTTGTCCTGAACTCTCTCCATCTTCCGCTTCATGCCTGCCTCGAGAGGCCTCATGACTGCTCCACAGGTGCAGCAATTGAGCAGCAAACCCCCCATGATGAGGAATCCTCCTCGCCAGCCAAACTTCTCAAGCAAGACCTGCCCCAGCGGAGAGAGGGCAGAGAGGAAGACAGGGCTCCCGGCTGCAGCAAGCCCATTGGCCAGAGGTCTACGTTTGTCAAAGTAGGTGCCCAGCATGATCAGGGAGGGCTGGAAGTTCAAAGCCATACCTAGACCTGTGGGCAGGGGTAGGGGAAGGAGAAGATGGAGAGAGTAATGGGTGTGAGACAACAGAGACAAGAGGACCACAACAAATGCAAACCTCTCAGAGATTCTGCACGCACACACCTAGCCCAAAGACTCCATCATGTAGTTTAATTCTCTTCCCGAGTCTTAGACTCTCCCACATGACTTACTGTATGAAACTCATAGGCAGAGGCAGGGCTAGGTCCCAAAGAGCTTACATTGCACTGGGACCCGCCCACTGCCACCTGCCTTTGGCTACCCCATTCTAACTGGCAGGCCTTCCCTGAGAGCCTGTATCAGGACTGCTCCACCATCACCTTACTTGGGCCATTACCCTTTAAACTCTTGATCAGTCCCACTGTGACCCCTACCTCAGGCTGTTCCATTGTCAGATTGCATCCAGAAGAGAAAATATTAATGGACCAGCGGGTTTTTTTCTGTTATTATGGGTTCTTCTTCCTCCTAGTGCATGTGTCTCTTCCCACGCGCCCCCTCAGAGCTCAGTGGTTTCCCCCCACCCCATGCCCCAATGACTCTGCCTCTGTATGAAGACGGCTGTGTGGAGTTCCCTCTCTAGCCCATCCAATCTTGCTAAATCAATTGATGAGCCAGACCTTAAGGTGTTTCTCCCGCCAGCCACTGAGTTCTGAGCAGATCGTCCTCACAGTGCTCTCAGCCTTTGCCAGCCAGAGAACAAGGGTCCTGGACACTGAGGTCCCTGGGCCAGCTCTGATTCCATCTATGCCACTCCAGATGGAGGCAGGCAGAAGTCTCAGTCACCGCCCGGACCCCTCCTCTTGCCTCCTCCAGCCTCAAGAGCCAGTGCCATAAAGCTGCTGCCATGGCAGGCTGTCCTCCCAATAAGCCACGTCGGCTCCCTGAGCACTCCCACAGCTGCAGCGCTCCCCCTCCGTAGGGCTCTCACCTGTCAGCATGCCAGCCGTCAGGTACAGCTCAATAATGTTGGTGGTGAAGGAGGCTAGGATCATACCGGAAGATGCCAGGAGCCCACCGACAAGCATCACAGGCCGGCACCCAAACTGGTTCACCATGATGCTGCTCACAGGCCCTGAATGGAAGCAAAGCAGCCAGTGAGAACCAGAGAAAACAAGGAGTTAGGGCAGCTACAACTGAGTGACTTCTCCACTCACCTGCAGCACGTGAATGCAGAATGCTGAGGCCAAAGGAAATCTCCCTCCCTCACCATCAGCTCTGCTCTGGCGGTAGAGCGTCAGCTCTAGGGTCCAGACAGAGTAGCCCTGGCTCCGCACTGCCACAAGGCAGACCTGGCTTTGATTCCTTCTTTCCACGGGGCAAGGAGAGACTCGGTGTAACATGGAGACAGCTACACTCAGTTTCAGTGAGGGCAGCAAAAGGGAAGAGAGGGACCCCCTCTGGCTGACCAAGGAATGGAGCTGATGAGCAGGCAAAGAGATCTTCAGGGTGCCCGCGGAGACATAGGGGATGTCTGAGGCATGGAGGACGTGGGGGCATAAATCAGCAACATTACATGCTCATCCCCCTTCTGGGAGGGGTGCTGGGGACAGAGGTCTCTGTCACCCTGCCCCAACTTCCCATTTGGTTTTAGTGCAGAGGAGGGTTGGGAAGCATAAAGAGACAGTTAAAGACCCAAAGGAGGCGTCCACTCTGTGCCGAGTACGTGTTTGAGCGGGGGAGGGCTAAGGTGGGGGGGATTGTTGGCAGGGGGCCGGGCTCACGCTAGCATTCTCACCCGTGCCATACAGCATGGCCAGCATGATGGACGAGATCCAAGCTGTGTCGCTGTAGCCCACGTGGAAGTCGTGCATCAGCTCCTTGAAGTAGACGCTCACGGCCTTAGGAAAGGCGTAGGAGAAGCCGGTGATCACAAAGCAGCCCAGCAGCACTATCCAGCCCCAGCCACCATCTGGGGGCTTCACCGAAGCTGGCAGCTGGCCCTCCTCTGGGTCAGACCTCCCCATTTTCTAATTTGGGGGAGGGGACCCAAAGCCAAGCGGGGGTTGGGGCAGGGGAGAGCGTGCAGTAGACACAGATCTCCAAGAGCTGCAGGAGGAGAAGAGCATACAGGACACATGGTTACAATGGCAGCGCCAGCCTTCCGCCCGGCGCTCCACCATTGCCTGTTGAAGTGTTTAAGTTCACTTGTGCCAGTATTTACTCCCAACTTCTCTGACCTCTGCCCCCGCGTCACATGGAGCTGCAGCGTGGGCTAGTGGCTAAGGCACTGGAGTTGGAGGCAGGAGACCTGGCGCTATTCCAAGCTCTTTGCCACTGACCTGCTGGGTGACCTTGGGCATGTCCCCTCACCTCTCCTCTGTGCCTGGCTCCCCTCCCACTCGTTGGCTGCCTTGTCTAGTTAGGCTGGAAGCTCTTCAGGGTCTGTCTCTCAAGCTGTGTTTGCACAGTGCCTAGCACAACAGGGCTTTCGTTTGGGTTGGGGCCTAGACATGCTATATAACACCATGCATGCTCCCTGCAAGCACACTGCAGACAGTCCGCATCCCCCCCCTCACATGCACCCTCTTTTTGAGCCGTTGAGGAGACAGATTTTTGAATACCCTAGAGCAGTAGGGTATTTGCATGCCAGAGAGATTAGGGCTCTGTACCTATATGGTGTGGCCAGAACAAAGGCAGGGGGAGTTGGGGGGAGAGGCGGGGGCTGTCTTGTGAGTTTCTCTCAAAAGCCTTAAGCTGGCCAAGAATTTTGCTCCCACTGGCCAGTCTGGGTTTGTTTTTCTCACTTCTGCAGCCTGTGCCAGGGCGCTCATCGGGCCCTTCCCAATGCTGAGCATGGTGGACCCTGGGAGCACACAACATCAGCACAGGGAGGCCACAGCCTCTCTCCTGGTCACCCAATGTCTCTGCACGAACACACTCTGGCTATAACTGCTAACACAGCACTCTCTCACTCCTGGCCAGGGTGTGGCTAGCACATGGTATGACAGGTTCCAGGGAACAGGTGGATTTCCCCAGGCTTAGCTCACAGCTTGCCATTCCGCTTTCCTCTCCTGGCAATGCAGGTTTCCCCTCCTCTCCCAAAACGCCTCTCCCCACTCCGTGCCACTGGCTGCAGTACATTGAGCAGACAGTTCACTCTGTGATGATGTCTCCATTCCCTGCCTCAGCCAGTCCTGGGAAGTCCCAGCCTTCACTCTGATCTGGGGAGTGCCATGAGCCAAGGAGGTTCTCACTGACAAGGCACAGGATGGGGAAGCAAGAGATCTAAGCTCTATCCCCATCTCTGCTGCAGACTGTGTGTGTGACCTTGAGCAAGTCATCTCCCCTCTCTGTGCATAACAGAGAGTCTCTTTCAGTTCCTTTGCCACAGGGGTGCTATGTGTGTTCATGTTTGTAAGGTGCTTTGAGAGCCTCAGGTAGAAGTGCAGAATGATGTTATTCAGGGTAAACCACCTTCACTGGGCAAGAGTCCAGTTTGGAGAGTAGCCCCTTCTTCCCCAACTCCAGCACCAGCCAGCCTCAGTAGTTTCATGAGATTGCTAATGCCACCCCGGGGGTGAGGGGCTGGTGTTTCACAACCAAACAGGTTATGGTGTAGGCTGTCAGCAAGTCAATATGGCACAACTAACAATAAAAATAGGGCTGGGTGTCTCCAGGGGGTGTCTTCAATCACCACTTGAGCAAGGACTATGTAGCATCGCACCAGCCGAAATGGCGAGATGGCCTGTGGGCCTACAGTAAGGGACACTGCTATACCCACAATGCACTGTAAAGCTGATTTGCATGAGAAGGCACCATTGGCTTTGGGCCAATTGTCACTAATCAGGTTTCTGAGCCAGGCTCAGCACGTACAGGTAGGCTCAGGGCTGGTGTCCCCAGATGCCCTCAGCAGAGTCTCCCTTCCCCCCACCAGAAGGACCCTTGTTCTGGGAAAGCATGGTCAGTTGTCCTACCACAACACACTGCTATTGGCAAGTGCCTTGGGCCAAGCTCTGTTGAAGCGAAGCTGGAAAGGCTATTTCTGGCACCTCTCCCACAAGGCCTAGCCCAGTGCCCCCTAGTCAACAGTAGTTGGGAACCTGTCGCACAGGAAATGAATGGCCAGTGGGATCTTGCTATCAGGGTGGTTTTAAGCAGAGTCTCCTTTGGATGGTTCTAGCCAAATGCTCCTCATGCGCAGAATCAGCATGTTCTGTGAGCTTCCGAAAACGGGCAGGCAAGGGGCCAGCGAGCTCTGCCTGGTGTTCTAGCCCATTTATAGAGGGCTCCAGCTGCCCCCCCCCACACACACACACACCAGCTCTAGCATTCTCTGCCTGAAGCCAAGCAGCACTGAGAAACTCATTCCAGACATAAGACTTGGCGCTCATACAGCACCTTAAGTGTTCAAAGTGCTGCATGTACATTAGCCCATTAATATTCATCCCCATATACACACACACGTGTTACAGATGGGGAAACTCAGGCACAGAGATGATAAATTACTCGCCCCAGGCAACCCAGTGAGCCAGCGGCAGAGTGAGGATTAGAACTCAGGAGCTGTGACTCCCCAGTGCTGTGTTTATTTATCTAGACCCTACTGCCAAAAAGAATCAGCCTTACAAACCAAGTCCCCCTGACTCAGTGCAAATGAGTGACAGAGAGCAGTAGGAAGGGGCTGTTGGAAAGGCATTTCCACGCCAAGTATTCACCGCCCGGAGTGAGGGTAAACCCAGATTCTACTGTCAACCACCAACAGTTCTAACCTTTTACTGCTCCAAATGATCACTTCAAACAGTGGCACCACGGCAGGTTGATTTAGTGACACCTCAGTCTCCGCTCCACCCACAACCTGTCTCCAACTTACTAGCAAGCAAGTTACTATTGTATTACAGGGCATGTGCTCTAATGGAACAAAGATTCCCAGATCAGTCATGGACCTGGACCACTGGCATCATCTGATGCATGCAGCTGTGTTGGAAGAGTGTCTGCTGCCAAATGCACGCACCCACGCAGACACACGGACACTTGCCCCAGATTGTTGCTGTTAATTCCCTCTGCCCATCCTTACATTTCTCAATCTTGTTGAAACCTCTGTGCTCCAGCACCATGATCAGGGGTTTACTGGGAAGCGGGGAGGCAGTTCATAAACAACACGTCTCCTCGCTCTAAGTGTTCAATAGCTTCTAGGCAAGGGCATCGATTTGGCCCTCTGGCACACAACGCCTCATTTGCAAAACATGGTCTGATGTGCCATTTACTCCAGGCTCTGAGACCGGTGTGGGGAGTGTAGGTTTCCCGCTCGGAAGTACACTGGCTGTTCTGATCGTTGCTACGGGGGTTGTATGCACTGATGTACACTGTGTCTGGTCCTTGCACACCATTGCTCACTACTATTTTCTCCAGTGCTGGGGAGATTTGTTTGGATATTTTAAATACTCAATTCCCAGTTTAAACACACACTACAGTAGATGGATCATTGGCAGGCAGAGACTTCACCCCGAACGCTAACGCCCAACGCATCACACCTGCATTCTCAGGTGTCCCCATAGCTCCCGTCACCTTTGTAGCTCAGTGCTGGCGTCTCAGTTATGCCAGGGTGAGATTCACCACCAGTGCTAGAAAACCCATGGGTAAGGACAGTGCACTAATGGGGAGAGTCACACCCTCAGCCTTTGTGTGCGGGGTGGGCTACACCCCCGGGGCTAGCACTGAGAATCGCCCTCCACGCACAGCAGGATCCCACCACTAGGGAGCTGTCCCAGACCCAACCTCTGAACAGAGTGGGATCCACAACTCGAGCACGCTGGCACTGGGAGTCAATGGGATCCACACACTAGTGCCAGCATTCTCCTCTAGTGTCCCAGCTCAGTGGCGTCCCTGCTCCGGGTCGTGGTGCCAGGGTTCACACTCCCAGCCTCCAAGAGCAGCGGATCCACATCACAGAGGGAGAGAGCATCCAGATGAGAATTAGATAAGCTTTCCCTGGCACAGGCTGATCTATTAATAGGCTATGCCCCGAGACCAGCATTAGCCTGAGCGGCAACCAGGAGAACATCCTGCACACCCCACTAACCTACCAAATGAATCAACGCTCGTCAAAGCGTATCTGGATACAAACCTCACAGGACGGCGGCTGCCTGTTCTCCCTCCGAGTTCCAGGGGGCTGATCCGCGTGGCGCTGCTTGGCTCCTGGAGGGCCACGTTAGCTTAGATGGTGTCTTTCGGGGTTAGCTCCATGACAGATGCCTGGCAGCAGCCTGCTCTCTTTTCCTGGACAGCAAAGTCCCCCCTTCAATCTGGATTGCAGAAAATCCTGCACGGCTTCCTGTCCTCTCCTGAACCACCTGCTGCTTGTGGGGTCATGCAGTGATCCCCAGCTGCTGCAGAGACCCCCCCCCCCAAGTCCTCTCCGCTGGGAGTCCCTGGGTGCAGCGCAGCTTGAGCCCCAAGGTGTTTACATTGTGGATGTGGGTCAGCAGCTGCTTATGTTTTAAAGTCGGCAAAGCATCAGAGGTGCTGATCTAGCAGAAACCACCTCTCCATTTTTAAGAAGCTTTCCCAGCCAATGGGATGGAGCAGCCTGCATGCCTGGGCCAGAATGCCCTGGTAATCCCACGGCTCAGCACAGAGAGACGGCTGGGAGCCTGCCCAAAGATTCCTTATGGCTTCCCCTCTGCACTCACTTTCCTTTGCAGGGAGGCTCTTAACATTGGTCTCTTGGCTCATCAGGATGGAGCAGCCTAGGCAACGATGTCAAGGAGCTTTACAAAGCTGGAGCGTGAATGCGCAGTGCAATCAGTGGGATGCGCGGCGGTGGGGCAGGGAAGGTGTAGTCCTGGAGCAGGGGGAGCAGAAGGATGGGGCAGGAGGTGCAGTGGTTAAGGAGGGGGATCGGGTGTGGTGACGGAGCAGGGGATGCAGGATGGGGGGGTGTTTGCAGTGAACGGTGCAGAGGATGCAGGGACAGAGCAGGGCATTGTGGGGGGGTGGGGTGCAGTGACAGGACAAGGGTGCAGTGCTGGAGTATGGAGGTGCTGCAGTGGAGACGGTGCAACGATGGAGCAAAGGAAGCAGAGCAGAGAGTGGGCCATGCAGGGAATGCTCTGAAGTAGCAAGCAGGTGCTTGGATTCAATGCTGATGAGGGCCACATATGCTAGTAGACAGACAGACAGACGGGAGGAACATGGAGGCCTTCCTGAACAGCCTCCTTACCACTTGCCTGGGGTAAATTCTCCTTTTAAGGAGTGTGGAAAATCTCATGAGTTATTCCTGTCTCCTCGTGGCATATGGCTGGAGGGCTGGTTTGGCCAGGGCTCCCTTTTGTTGCAGACTCCACAAAAAAGCCAAGTGAATGCAGGGCAGGGCTGGCCGTCTAGCACACTCCAAACAGCACTCACCCACAGCAGGCAGAGCCGTTGGCATTAGGATGGTGGGGCCATGCTGGGGAGATCGGTGCACGAGCACCAGGAGGAATTTTTCACTTGACCAGAGCTCAGAGAGCCGGGAAGCGACAGTCACCAACCATTACAAAAAGCAAAGCCCCCAGGTGGGCGGGGGGGGGGGAGGGGGCAGAATTCAGGCAGCCTCTGCAGCTGATTGGAGGGGGCGTGGGGCTGCTGGGGTGGGAGTAAGGGAGGGTTAAGCCACCATAATAAAACCAGAAGTCTGCTTTCTACCTGAAATCACCGCTGAGACCGGCAAGACTCATTCCAGGTGTGGCCAAAGGATTGAAGACACGCACACCCTGGTCCCCAGAAGTGAAAGGCCTGCGGTTTAATCCACTAAGCTTCTTAGCTTCCTTCCCCCTCCTCCGTCTCTAAATTCCTGCAGGGGGGCAGGGGTAACAGAGCAGGGAGGGAGGGAGCGGGAGGGGCTTTGGGGAGCTGCGAGGGGGGGTTTTTAATGTCTATTAATAAGGCTAATTGGCTAAAGCAGCCGCAGCAGGTCTCTCCCCCGCCCCGGGAGAGCTCAAAACAACAATGCTGTGTTTGTGTGCAGGCCTCGTGAAGCACCAAGTGCGGGGAAGGAACCCCCCCCCTTCCCCCTACACACCACAGTGACCCAGCCAGAGACGGGGAGGCCAGGCATATTTTCATTAAAGCAGGTTTAAAAGGTGACTCTCAAACTCAACACCTGAGCAAGGGGCTGGCGCCACCGATTCTCCCAGGGGAACCAAACTCTGTGCAGGGGTAATGGGGGGAAGTGAGGAGGGTGCCACATTCCAGTGCAGAGAGGTGGATGGGGAGAGGGTTAGTGGGACCCCCGTTCCTTCAGATCTAGATATCCCCCGGTGCTGATGGTCTGTACAGGTAGAGGTCACCCCTCCTCCCCCTCCCTGCCATTCTCTGGGTGGGCACCACTCACTCCACCCTCCTCAGTACTCTGACTGGCTTCTCTAGGAACCCCCACCACCCTGCTTCCCAGAGACCCCCAGGCCTTCTCTCAGCAGGGCGGCACCCTGCGCTCAGCTAGGGGAAAGGAACACAGAACTTTGCTGCCCCCTAGTGGCAGGAAATTACAGGTGCTCAGTGTGAGGTTAGGAGCTCACCCACCTCTTACTCTGCTCTTAAGGGCCTGCCTGCCCGGAAGGAGCAGAATGTCCAGGGTGAGTGGGCAAGGAGGATGTACAAGTTAAAAACACAACTCTAACACAGCTGCAGGCCTGTATCTCTCTCTCTCTCTCTCTCTCTCACACACACACACACGCTTTCCTCTGGGCAGTGGCTTTCACAAGAACTCCAGCTCAAAACACGCCACAGCATTAGGTGCTGCTGTGAAGCTGGATTCAAACGAAGGAAAGGAGACTTAAGTGAGGTTGCAGCACAGGAGAAGAGAGATTTTAAATGTGATGGAGAGTGGGTGAGGCCAAGTGAAGCAGGCAAGTGGCTCCAGGTAGCGAGAGCTTTGGAGACCTTTTCCACTTGTAAGGGGACTGTTGCCCCCTTACACAGTATTTGCTACCCAAGATCCATAAACCTGGAAATCCTGGACGCCCCATCATCTCAGGCATTGGCACCCTAACATCAGGCTTGTCTGGTTATGTGGACTCTCTCCTCAGACCCTACGCTACCAGCACTCCCAGCTATCTTCGAGATACTACTGACTTCCTGAGGAAACTACAATCCATCGGTGATCTTCCAGAAAACACCATCCTGGCCACTATGGACGTAGAAGCCCTCTACACCAATATTCCACACAAAGATGGACTACAAGCTATCAGGAACAGTATCCCCGATAATGTCACAGCTAACCTGGTGGCTGAACTCTGTGACTTTGTCCTCACCCACAACTATTTCACATTTGGGGACAATATATACCTTCAAGTCAGCGGCACTGCTATGGGTACCCGCATGGCCCCACAGTATGCCAACATTTTTATGGCGGACTTAGAACAACGCTTCCTTAGCTCTCGTCCCCTAACGCCCCTACTCTACTTGCGCTACATTGATGACATCTTCATCATCTGGACCCATGGAAAAGAAGCCCTTGAGGAATTCCACCATGATTTCAATAATTTCCATCCTACCATCAACCTCAGCCTAGATCAATCCACACAAGCGGTCCATTTCCTAGACACTACTGTGCTAATAAGCGATGGTCACATAAATACCACCCTGTACCGGAAACCTACTGACCGCTACACTTACCTACATGCCTCCAGCTTCCATCCAGGACACACCACACGATCCATTGTCTACAGCCAAGCTCTAAGATATAACCGCATTTGCTCCAATCCCTCAGATAGAGACAAGCACCTACAAGATCTCTATCAAGCATTCTTAAAACTACAATACCCACCTGCTGAAGTGAAAAAACAGATTGACAGAGCCAGACGAGTACCCAGAAGTCACCTCCTACAAGACAGGGCCAACAAAGAAAATAACAGAACACCACTAGCTGTCACCTTCAGCCCCCAACTAAAACCTCTCCAGCGCATCATTAGAGATCTACAACCTATCCTGAAAGATGATCCTTTACTCTCACAGATCTTGGGAGACAGACCTGTCCTTGCTTACAGACAACCCCCCAACCTAAAGCAAATACTCACCAGCAACCACACATCACTGAACAAAAACACTGACCCAGGAACCTATCCTTGTAACAAAGCCTGATGCCAACTCTGTCCACATATCTATTCAAGTGACACCATCATAGGGCCTAATCACATCAGCCATACCATCAGGGGCTCGTTCACCTGCACATCTACCAAAGTGATATATGCCATCATGTGCCAGCAATGCCCCTCTGCCATGTACATTGGCCAAACCGGACAGTCTCTATGCAAAAGAATTAATGGACACAAATCTGACATCAGGAATCATAATACTCAAAAACCAGTGGGAGAACACTTTAACCTGTCTGGCCATTCTATGACAGACCTGCGGGTGGCTATCTTAAAACAGAAAAACTTCAAAAACAGACTCCAACGAGTGACTGCTGAGCTGGAATTGATATGCAAACTAGACACAATCAACTCAGGGCTAAATAGGGATTGGGAATGGCTGAGCCATTACAAACATTGAATCTATCTCCCCTTGTAAGTATTCTCACACTTGCTTCTTATCAAACTGTCTGTACTTGGCTACCTTGATTATCACTTCAAAAGTTTTTTTTCTCTTACTTAATTGGCCTCTCAGAGTTGGTAAGACAACTCCCACCTGTTCATGCTCTCTGTATGTGTGTGTATATATATATATAATATATATATAATAAATTTGTTAGTCTCTAAGGCTAATCAGAGAGTCAGGAGGCCAGGGGGGTCCCGTCCTCCATGTGAACTGGAATTGCCTGGGTCAGACAGAGTGGGGCCGAGCTAAGGAGAGAGCAGGGGCCCGATCTAAGCTGCTAGGAGCAGAGCTGCAGCCCCAAAGCCAGAGCACAGCCCAGAGAGAGCAGAGCTGCCCTGGGAGGAGAGCTGCAGCAACCAGAGCCAGAGGGGCCAGAGAAGCAGCCAGGAAGCAGGTCAGAGCTGGGAGCAGAGTCACAGAAGCAGCCTGCAGAGCCGAGCTGTGCTGGGGGCAGAGCTGTAGCAACCAGAGCCAGAGCAGCTGCCCAGGGAGCTGAAGGCAGAGCAGCAGCAGCAGCCGTGCTGAGGCAGAGTGGAGCTGGGACTGAGGCAGAGTGGAGCTGGAGCTGGGGCTGGAGCAGTCCGGAGCTGGGTGCGGTGAGCAGCTGGGGAGAGGAGGGGGACCCTGGGCAGCAGGCCCAGCGCAGGGAGACGCCTCAGCCAAGAGGCTCTGCAGGCCAGACTTGGAGGGGGATCATAACCCCGACCGGGCAGGGGCGACGCTGGGAAAAAGGGTCCTGCCACCTAGAGCCTGAGAGCATGTGGCCACCGCCAGAGCAAGTGTCCAACCCACAGCGTCTCTGCAGCACAGCCAGGGCCTGAGAAGGAGCCTGGGACCTACAAGGAACAGACTGTGAACTGCCCTGACATTCCAGAGACACTGTTTGTGATGTTCCCTGCCACAGAGCGGGGTGATGGGTTTTCCTTTAACCTTTCCCATTTTTCCTTATTCTTTTTTAAAATTAATTGTTAATTAAACAACTTGTATTTGCTTTAAATTGTATGAAATGATCAGTGGGTCAGGGAGGTGCCCAGTGCAGAGAGAGTACCCCGGAGTGGAGACACCCTAGCCCCTGTCCTGGGTGACCACAGCAGGGTTGGGGGTCGAGCCCCCCAGGAATCCTGGGCCCAGCCTTGTCAGGGTTTACGAGGACTCTGCCAGACAGGAGAGTGGAAGGGGAGTCCTCAAGGGCAGGGAGGCCTCTGCGTAAAGGAAGTGGGAGCGAGGACTCAGATCCTTTCGCTAGCCCATTTCACCGGGGTGGTGCAAAAGCCAGGAAAGTTCCCCACAATAGCGGGACCATCCCCCCGCTTACATAATTGGCATCACGAACAGGATCCTATCCACAGGGTCCACCCCATTGGTTTTCTGGTTAAGTTCTAGTAGCACGGTCCGGGCCTGGTTGAGCACCCTACCATGGCTGGAATTGAAGAACTACGAACCCAGTTTGCTGAACTTCAGCGCAGATTATCAGACCAAGCCGAGGCATTACAACAAGCTAGAACTGAACAGAGGGAAGCCTTATCGCTGGCCAAGGCAGTAATAGACCAATAGACAGCAGAAGCTAAGAAACCCCCTACTATTTATGTCCCATGGGAGTGGAAGATCACGGAGTTTGGTGGCTTCCCAACTAGACCAGGAGACATTACAGTAGAGGAGTGGGTCAAGTCTGTGAAGGCGGCTCTGCGTGTGCTAAGAGTACCTGAAGAAGATCACGTGGACTTCATAGAGGAGCACCTCAAGGGCTAGGCCAAGGCCACAGTAAAGTTCATGGCAGTGGCAGACAAGAAAGATGTAGAAAAGGTATTTGAACTCCTCCTAAAAGTGTATGGAGACAAGGTACCTATTGGAACCCAACTAAAGGATTTTTTTGAGAGAAAGCAGCAGCCTGGTGAAACTGTCCGGGCATACGCATATGACCTCCAGGAGAGAATGAGCAAAGTGGAGCGGCGAGACCCTCAGCAAGTTCCAGACCCAGATACGGTTCTGAAAGAGCAGTTGGTGCTGGGGCTCCGTGACGACTCCCTCCGACGTGAAATGAAAAGGAGGTTTAAAGAAGAGCCCAGTAAGAAGTTCCATGAACTCATGCAGGCTGCCATTATGTGCTCAGAAGAGGAGGAAGTTCCTGTGGCAGAGGCGGCCAAACCTAACACCCATACACGAAGTGGGGGCCTAGTGAATGCAGCTGCTGGGGAAAAGGCCCTGCCCCAAACAGAGCTAACATTGGAAAGCTTAAGAGAAGCTGTCCAAAAACTGGCGGTCCAACAGGGGGAGATGCTGAAAGTGATGACCGAGTTGATGAAAGAAAAAAATCCAATTAGTATGCCAAAGTATCCAAGGTCACCGGGATCCCGAAGAGCCCCACTGAAGGACGAGCTGGGAAGATACGTTTGTTACACTTGTGAAAGGCCAGGACATACTAGCCGAGAATGTCCACTGAGAAGGAGAACAGAGTCCCAGGCACTCGAAACCAATGGGGCACCAGGAGCAAGTGGTCCATCTACAGTAGAAGGCCAAGCAGTGGCAGAAGGATTCCTAGGCCTGTCCTTCATGGAAAATCCCTCTGCATACAGTGTTGAGAGGAACGTGGGCAGTGCCAGCATATCTAGCGACTTCTGTAAGCGAGCATTTGGAGACTGTCTAACTGCTGAAGTATGTATAGCAGGGGTGAAGACCAGATGTTTGTTAGATACTGGCTCAGAAGTCACCACCATTACTGAGTCGCATTTTCAAAAATATTTGAAGGACAAGGACCTGACCATGCACAGCACACGGTTTGTACGTCTAACAGCTGTTAATGGACTGGCAATCCCAGTGGTGGGGTGCCTTGAAGCAGACATAGAGTATATGGGCCAGACACTGCCAGGAAAATGCATCTTCATCCTGAAAGACAAAGCCTCAAAAGGGAGCCATATTGGAGAAGGAGTCCCAGGGATTCTAGGAATGAACATCATTAGTGAGCTGAAGGAGCTACTCTTACCAGGAGAAGGAACCAGGGGGATGAACTGTCACGAGCACTCTACGAAGAATGCTGCGCTGAGTAGAGTACTGGCTCGAGCAGAGAGGCAGAGTCATTCCCTGGGCCCCACAAGGCATATTGGAAATGTTAAAGTGGGCAGAAAATGGAAGACCATTATTCCTCCTTGGAGAGGGAAGATCCTTGATGAACACCGCTGTGTACCAGGAAATGAGCTGCAGGTGACGAGGGAGAAGGGAGGACGAGTTACCTTTCTTCAAGAAAGATGTGATGGGAGACTGCCAGTTCAAGCGGCACGCCAAGGGCTGATTCCTGCACATGTGGCTAACATAAGGGCGTTGCCAGAGAAGCATCAAGAAGTCTTTTCTAAGGATGAGGTGACCAATTATGATGACCAGGTCAAAGGTCACCATGACAGGCTGAAGACAGCCTGGAAAGTTGCTCTCAGTACAACTAAAGACACAGCCCAAAGTAGGAAAAGGACTTATGATAGCAAGTCCAGTGGGGCTCTCATCAGATCTGGTGACTGTGTACCAGTTCGTAGCCGTAGACGTAATAAAATACAGGACAAATGGAAGCCAAATCCCCCCACTGTGGTCACCCACAACAATCCCGAACTGCCAGTGTACGCTGTACGCTAACCAGCCTGAACGAGGAGGTCCTGAGAGAGTAGTACATAGGGACCAGTTGAAACATTGCACTCTTAGTCCAGACAGGGACCATAGGAGGCGTAGATCAGTACATCCCGAGGAGGCTGAAACCAATTGGGAAATGGTTCTAGTCCCACAAACCGAATACGGAGGGGGACAGAGTGGGGCAAACCCAAACCCTAACAAGAATGGCTAGATCCTTCAAACTGACCCAGTATTACCCGAGGATAGGAAAATAGAAAATATGTGTAACGAATCGCCAGTCTTAAGAAGGTCCCAGAGGGCTAATAAGCGTGTACTTCCTGTTAGACTTAGAGATAAGTATGTTATTGGTTCTATGTAGTGTTTTAATGAATATTGTTATGTATGGTATTAAGAAGTAGATGTGGAATGTTAAATATGTTAAATGTTCTTTTGATAATTGCTAATGGGTTGTTGATATAAAATGATGTGGGTATATGTTGTCACTATGGGGCCCGGATGTACCGGTGTGAATATTGTGGATGTGGCAGTATTTTAGCAAGAGGGAATGTAAGGGGACTGTTGCCCTCTTACTAACATTCAGTGGGGGTGTTTTGGCTGGCTAGCTCCCAGCACTAAAAGGGGAAGGGTCGATGTGAAATCAGGAGCCTGAGACTGACAGTCCCCAGGAACAATGGGGAAAGGCCAATGCTCCAGATCAGCCTGATTGACAGGGCGGGCAGGCTAATCAGAGAGTCAGGAGGCCAGGGGGGTCCCGTCCTCCGTGTGAACTGGAATTGCCTGGGTCAGACAGAGTGGGGCCGAGCTAAGGAGAGAGCAGGGGCCCGAGCTAAGTTGCTGGAAGCAGAGCTGCAGCCCCAAAGCCAGAGCACAGCCCAGAGAGAGCAGAGCTGCCCTGGGAGGAGAGCTGCAGCAACCAGAGCCAGAGGGGCCAGAGCAGCAGCCCAGGGAGCTGAAGGCAGAGCAGCAGCAGCCGCGGTGCTGAGGCAGAGTGGAGCTGGAGCTGGGGCTGGAGCAGTCCGGAGCTGGGTGCGGTGAGCAGCTGGGGAGAGGAGGGGGACCCTGGGCAGTGGGCCCAGCACAGGGAGACGCCTCAGCCAAGAGGCTCTGCAGGCCAGACTTGGAGGGGGATCGTAACCCTTTCAGGGCAGGGGCGACGCTGGGAAAAAGGGTCCTGCCACCTAGAGCCTGAGAGCGTGTGGCCACCGCCGGAGCAAGTGTCCAACCCACAGCGTCTCTGAAGCACAGCCAGGGCCTGAGAAGGAGCCTGGGACCTACAAGGAACAGCCTGTGAACTGCCCTGACGTTCCAGAGACACTGTTTGTAATCTTCCCTGCCACAGAGCGGGGTGATGTGTTTCCTTTACCTTTCCCATTTTTCCTTATTCTTTTTTAAAATTAATTGTTAATTAAACAACTTGTATTTGCTTTAAATTGTATGAAATGATCAGTGGGTCAGGGAGGTGCCCAGTGCAGAGAGAGTACCCCGGAGTGGGGACACCCTAGCCCCTGTCCTGGGTGACCACAGCAGGGTTGGGGGTTGAGCCCCCCAGGAATCTTGGGCCCAGCCTTGTCGGGGTTTACGAGGACTCTGCCAGACAGTAGAGTGGAAGGGGAGTCCTCAAGGGCAGGGAGGCCTCTGCGTAAAGGGAGTGGGAGCGAGGACTCGGATCCTTTCGCTTGCCCACTTCACCGGGGTAGTGCAGAAGCCAGGAAAGTTCCCCACAATAGCGGGACCATTCCCCCACTTACACACTGTTTTACCCAGCACCAAGGGGCCATAGCAAGGCTGAGGAGCAAACTCCCGGTCCCTTAGGCAGGTGGAGGCAGCAGACTCAGAGATTTGTCTAGGTGGTTTAGCCACTAGAGCCACACGTATTAGCAAGGCAGAGTATGTCTACACAGCCAGGTTGCTATTGCGCCTCAGGCTCTGATGCCGACCCAGCTTCCTAGGCTTCCACGCCAAGCCTGAAGGTCTGTGCAGCTATTTCTAGAGCCGTAGTGCGAGCCCCACAAGCCCAGGCTCTGAGACTGCCGCAGGCTGCTACTTACTGTGTAGACCTACCCAAGGCTAAGTTTTCCCAGGTCCTAGTTTCCCTGGATCACACCTGCCCCTGGCATCCCCTCGGGGAGGCAGACAGGAAGGACGGTCAGAGGAACCAGGACACACGGGGAAGTTGTGTTTCCATTTTATTTTAAAAATATATTACTGTTATTATGTACAGAATCAAACACAAGGCTGCGCAGCTGGGTTTCCCCTCCCATCTTAATCCAACCCTGGGGCTACCAAACAAGAGGGTGGAGGAGAGGGCTCTGCGAACGGGCAGGCATCCTCCCCACAAAGCTCTTTGAAACTCAGTGGCCAGTTGCCCAAGGCCCTGGGGCGAGGAGCTGAGAGGAGAAGACCCCTGCCGTGCAGTTACCGTCTGATCCATCATGCAGGGACCTAACCCCAAACGTAGGTCAGGAATCTGCTCAGTGGCCAAATAACCGTCACTGGCTTTACAACAGAGAGTAGGGGCTGGGTAGGGTTCTCCTTTTCCCCTGCCAATATCGCCCCATGCAGCGCAGGTGCACAGACCAATGAGAGACGGGCCCTCCTCCAGCTCCCAGTGCTTAGGTATAAGCAACCCCCTGCCCATGCTACCAGCACCAGTGGGGACACCTTCCACTCAGCGTGACCAGCATCACACACGTCAATCCAAAGAGAACGCCAAAGAAAACCAGGGAATCTATTTACTGCTGGAGTGCGCCAGACACAGGGAGTAAGACTGAGGCGCGCCCTGAGAAAGTGCACTGGGTTAGCGCCAACCCGAGATCACAGTGGCCCGGGAATAGGAAAGGACTATGCGTTTCTACCACCTCTGCTGCTGTCAACCCCCCAGAATCCGCTGCTCTCCACGGCCCCCTTTCACCGGATGATGGGTGCCGACCGGTCGTTGGTGACGGTGGGGCGCAGCTTTACCGTGGCAAACGGGTTGGTGCCGCTGGAAGGAGAAAGGCAAGAGGAGAACTAAAGGCTCAGGAAAGGCTGTTTCAACACCGCCCGGCCATAGGGCCCTGGCAGAGGCCCCGTCACAGAGAATGTTGTGGGGACGCACTGCAGGGACAGTAGAAAGCTTCCCTGCTGAGAGCGGGAAACGGTCTCATTCGGATGGGGGCCACCAGGTGCAAGTTATCAATGCAGTTAATTATAATACATCTCCGTACTCTCTCCTGGTAACCCCCCTCCTCATGCCCCCTGACAGGGCCACTCCCCTTCCCTCCCTGCATGGGACTGCCTCCCCTCCCCTCCTCCTGACAGGGCCATTCCCTTCCTCTCCCTGGGAGGGACCCTCCTCTTCATCCCCTCCTGGTAGAGCCACTCCCCAGCCTCTCCCTGGACAGGAACCCCTCCTCCACCCTGGCATGGCCATTTCCCCCCTACCCTTGGCACCGTTCACAAGATGAGCAATTAGCCAGTGAAGGAGGAGGAGTTGTGGGAGGAGGGGGGCGGTGGCAAGGGTTCAAATAAAAGAGAACAGGGAGGTGGCTTGGGCATGCGGCTCCTCCTCTTCCCCTGCCCTTTGGCTGGGGCAGCAAGAGCCCCCCCTGCTGTTTCAATCCACCTTGACCATTGGGCAGCATTTCCGAGAGTCGCCCCCTGCTCTGCCAGTCGCCCATCCCATCCCCCACTAGAGAGCTCGCCCCACTTTGTATTCTCTGAAAGGTTCAGAGGATGGAGAGGAGATGGCGAAAGCCTGTCAGATCTCCCTGGGGCTGGTGCAGCTGCAGCTTGCTCACTGTAGTACATTTGCTAGTACCTGTCCAGAATAGTTTGTGTCCCCCTCATGATGGGGCTTCCATACCGCTTCCCTTGGGAAACTAATTGACAGTCCAGCAGCTCTCACTGGCCTGACTTTCCTGTCCTAATTTGCTCTTAGTTACACCCTCCCTTTGGACCCTTCCAAATGGGCAGTTCTGAGGGACCCAATTCATCATCTCCTCAACCTGGGAGCTCTTACTCCAGTTCCTCTAGGAGAGGCCAGAGAGGGGCCTGGGGGCCTTGCTAGAGACTGTTTTTACCCTCCTCTCATTCATTGTTCTATTATTTTCACAGCGATAGGAGTCAGTTGACAGGGCAGTAATTGTCACGCTCACCCTTCCTTCCTTTTTTGGAAGACTGGTACCACACTTGCTTTTCTCCAGGCACCTCCCCAGTTCTCCAGGACTTTCCAAACAATAAGATAAAACCACCAGTGATCCCAGACTTCACTTACCGGGGGAAGAGCTCTGGGGGCTGCTCCTGTATAGCTGACTTCTGCAACGAAACAAGACAAAGGGTCAAAAGCTGAGAGTAAGCACGTTGTGCAGGTTAGAGAGAGGCACAAAGAGAGGAGGAGGGAAAGACACACACACAAACACACACGCAGTGGGACTTTCAAAAGCACCTGAACAACTAAAGAGCCCAAGTCCCACTAACGGGATGATAGACTCCATATCCCATTCTCCAATCCCCATTAATTGGACTTGGGCTCCTAAATAGCTTAGGTGCTTTTGAAAAATCCCACCAAAGCAGAATTGCAGAGAATATCCCCCTTTCTGTGCAGGCGGAAGAGGGAATTTTGTCCCTCCCCCCACAGGCTCCCAGGCCCCCCTCTCTTTCTCAGGGAGGAGGGTGCATTTCTGATCATGGGAGTTTAGGATCTGGAGAGCACAGCAAAGAGCAAACAAACAAAACTGGCACTAGAATTCACAGGCCAGCATGGCCAGAGATGCCCCCTCTGATCACAGGAGGGCCTGGGATACCACCTCCCGACCCCTGCATGCTTCCTACAGCCTCCTAACTAAATTCACAGCTGTGAAAAACGTGTCACGGACTGTGAAATCTGGTCTCTCCTCCGTGAAATCTGGTCTTTTATGTGCTTTTACCCTGTACTATACAGATGTCACAGGGGAGACCAGCGTTTCTCAAATTGGGGGTCCTGACATTGCCACTCTTACTTCTGTGCTGCCTTCGGAGCTGGGTGGCCAAAGAGCAGCGGCTGTTGGCTGGAAGCCCAGCTCTGAAGGCAGCATCCTGCCAACAACAGCACAGAAGAGTGCCATACCATGCCACCCTTTCTTCTGCGCTGCTGCCTTCAGAGCTGGGCGCCAGAGAATGGCGGCTGCTGCTGACTGAGGGCCCAGCTCTGAAGGCAGCAGCACAGAAGTAAGGGTGGCAATACCATACCAGGCCATTCTTACTTCTCTGCTGCTGCTGGTGGCGGCTCTGCCTTCAGAGCTGGACTCCTGGCCAGCAGCCTCCGCTCTCCAGCTGCCCAGCTCTGAAGGCAGCGCCGCTGCCAGCAGCAGCAGAGAAGTAGGAGTCAGGAGCGGCGCCAGGGTTTTTGCCGCCCTAGGCGGCAGCACTCCTCCTCAGAGCATTCGGCGGCGGATGTCCTTCCGTGCCGCGTCTTCGGGGCGCTTCGGCAGCGGGTCCTGGAGCGAGTGAAGGACCCGCTGCCGAAGCGCCCCAAAGACGCGGAGTGGAAGGACCCCCCACTGCTGAATTGCCGCCGAGGACGGCAAAATGCTGCCCCCCAAATCCTGCCGCCCTAGGCGACCACCTAGGGTCGCCTAGTGGAAGCACTGGCCCTGGTAGGAGTAGCAGTACCACCCCCACCCAATAACCTTGTGACCCCCCCACAACTCCTTTTTGGATCAGGACCCCTACAATTACAACACCTGACATTTCAGATGTAAATAGCTGAAATCATGAAATTTACTATTTTTAAAATCCTATGACTCTGAAATTGACCAAAATGGACCATGAATTTGGTAGACCCCTACTCATATAACATACAGATACAGCTTTACAGCAAGATCCCAACATACACTGCCCCAAATTGCGCCTCTGGGCTGCCCTGGAGGGACCAACCCTGGGAGGAAAGAAGAGTTCAGTTGCTACAGCCCATTTCATCCTGGTATCTGCCGAGCCTCCAAAGGGAGTGATAACTGGTGATGCTGGGGCTTGTGATGCAAATATCTGCCCCACTAGGTACTAGATTAAGACCCCAACTCATTTCATACAGCTTGCTCCACAGCCATCAGCTGGGAATGACTTTCATTGACTGCTGACCTACAGCAGGGTCAGAGTCAGAGGAGAAAAGCTCCCACTCCTCGATCCCCTGAGGTGTCCAGTTTCCCAGGCTGGGGCTGGATTGGAACCAGTGACTTTTAGGGGGCTAGGATGTCCTTCCGTGCCGCGTCTTCGGGGCGCTTCGGCGGCGGGTCCTGGAGCGAGTGAAGGACCCGCTGCCGAAGCGCCCCAAAGACGCGGAGTGGAAGGACCATCCCAGTCCCCTGAGCCAGGCAGACTGGGGCTTCACCAGAACCACAGACCCAGAGGTGAAAAGCTACATATTCCATTTCTCAGTCCCTTGAACCATCCAGATCCCTCCAGCTTGGGATTGGAACCAATCACCTAGAGAGGACAGACTCCGTATACCATCCCCCAATCCCCTGTGGCATCCAAACACACTTCTGCCCTTCACCCTGCCTTCTTACCCCATTCTGGGTCCAAATTGGAACCTAAGATCTCAAGTGAAAGCCTCTGTATTCTATTCCCCACCTTGCTGAGACCTGAATGCAGGCCCTCTGCTCCCAGGCTTTTATTCACCCTTCCCCATCCTCAGCTGCCTTTAGAAGAGGCACCCAAAAGAGCTATCCCTAGCCCTTTCAAGGAAAGAAGGATGGCATCTCTGTCAGCTGGTCCCCAGCCTAGCTCCATCACTCATGGTCCTACTTTTAGCAGAAAGAGCTGCTGCCCCGGAGCCACCAGAAATCAGGCTGGGATGTCATGGAGAAGAGGAGTAAACTGAAGGGCCCCTGCTGGGTAATAAAGGGAAGAAGTGAGAGGAGCACAGGGGCCAGGGCTCTCCCACGGGATAGGGCACAGAGTTTGCTAGGGACGGATGGACAGGAGCTGTGCTGAAGATGACTTCATCCTGCAGGGAGGTTCAAAGGGATGGAGGGGAGCAGCTGTAAAGTAGCCCGTGCCCAGCAGAGTAGCTGAGATCAGCTAGGGTGGATTCATGGATGGCCAGGAGCAGCACTAAAGAGGCCCAGAAGCATGGGTGAGATGGATGAAATCTGTGATGCAGTGAGGTCAGGATGACCCTTCCCTTCCCACTAAGCCTGGTTGGAGCAGGTGTGTATCATGGCATCACAGAAATGTAGGGCTGGAAGGGACCTTGAGAGGTCACCAAGTCCAGCTCCCTGCGCTGAGACACTGACTAAACCTAGACCATCCCTGACAGGTGTTTGTCCAGCCTGTTCTTAAAAACCTCCAGTGACGGAGATTCCACAACCTCCCTTGGTAACCTGTTAACTATCCTCAATTAGAAAGGACATGAAAGCGAAGGTCAGTGTTGGTTGAGGGACACACCCTAGCCCACAGATCCCCTCTCACTGCTTTAGCTCAGGTTAGAATAGCACTGTGCCCACTCACCTTGGAATCTGAAGGAGCGGCAGCACTAGCCAAGCTGCTCCGGCGGCTGCCAGCAGCAAGTGAGGCTGGAGAAGGGCTTGGTGACTGGGGCAGGGCAGCGTTGTGTCGGTAATTTCCTGCTGACGGGACACTGGGGCAATCCAGGCCATCCATGCTGTGACTGCTCCGCAGCGGGAAGGACCTGAGCAAGAGGGGAAAGGAGAGATTCCAAGAAGAAAAGGAAGAAGAAAAGGCCAGAATCCAGCTCTGGGGAAGAGTGCTCTGGGATCTCTCCATACAGCACATGTGGTCTGGGAACGTGTCCCCTGGGAATCCCTTCCAAGAGGTTACCACAGGGCAGGGGTTCTCAAACTGGGGGTCGGGACCCCTCAGGAGGTCGCGAGGTTATTACATGGGGGGGGGGGGGTCACGAGCTGTCAGCCTCCACCCCAAACCCTGCTTTTCCCCCAGCATTTATAATGGTGTTAAATATATAAAATTGTGTGTTTAATTGATAAGGGGGGGGTCGCACTCAGAGGCTTGCTGTGTGAAAGGGGTCACCAGTACGAAAGTTTGAGACCCACTGACACAGGGAATATGTACCCCTAGGATTTACCTAGCTAAAGATTTAAAGGCCCCTGGAAATATTGTGCCATAATGGGAGCAACACGTCACAGTTTCATTGAGAAAAGCCACGTCCAAGGGTGCCAATGGCCCTCAGACAAGTTCTTGAGCATGCCCAAGAGCCGTAGCCTCGATGGGCAGCTCCACACAGGACACTGCGTCACCCAGGCACACACTTGCGTGAATGACGTACAAACATGCACTTCAGCAGCTCCCATTACCTGGTGGGTGGTTCCTCCGGGTCTCTTACTCCCCCCAGGGGCTTTATGAAAGCTTCGGGGAACCAGCCGCTCCTAAGGCCCCGGAGACAGAGGGGACAATGAGACTTTGCAGCAACAAGTTTCTTAGCTTTCCGTTACCCGTGGTGGAGTCTGGCCAGGGCACTGGGGCGAACACGCTCATTGCATGGAGGGCCGTGATGGGATCTTAAAATGGCCACCAGTCACCGAGCCCTTTGCCTTGTGTCTGAGCTGAAAGAACAGCACTTCCAGCAGCACGTGGACCCCCCCTAGCACCAGGTCAGGGCCTTTGTTCAGGGACGACTTAGAGGAAAGAGCACCATTTACTAAGCCACCAGCACCTGGGTTTTCCTGGGAGAGCTCCCCCCGCACCGCTGGGAATGGGCTCATATTGGACACTTTTTTGGACAGAGACAAGGCCGACCCCAGAAAGCGAGGACAGTTTTGGAGAATCCCCTGGGACTCTCTCCTGGAAACTCCCCTGCTCCAAAGGTAGACACAGCTGGGACTAATGAACCTCAAATAGAAAGGCAGCATCTGGGTAAGAACTATATGGCAAGCAGGCACCCCACAAATTCCAACCCACACCCTGCCCCACGTTGCCAGTAACCTATGCCCCATATCGGATACCAGGCCAGGGATGGCACCAGTTGTGCCTTTCGGTAACTGTCAAGCACTGTGCCATAGCAGTAGCTGCTGCCTGTGTAAGTGAGAAACCCCTCGGCTAGACTGAGACTGGCATTGCTTTTTTAAGCAGGAAGGCTTGAGGGCAGGGCATTAATCCTTGGAGCCCAGCTCTTCACAGCTGGCTTCTGCCTTCGCCAAGATCCCCCCTCCAGCCCAGCACCACGGAGACAGGCTGAGCGCACTTACGTGGATGATCCCTCTAGCTTGCCATACAGCCAGCCGTTCTGCGCCTCTGGGATCAGCACCGTGATGACGTCCCCGAAGTTGAACCCTAGCAAGGTGCGGTTGGCGCCAGCAGAGTGGGGCACAATTGCCTGGACTCTCAACACACTGCCGCCTCCTCCTGCATCTCCACCTGCCCGCTCCCCAAAGGAGCTGGAGCGCGAGCGCTGGCCGGCGGAGAGCGAGCCTGCCAGGAGCAGCCAAGGCGTGAGGGGTTTCAGAGGGCTTCTTTCGACCTTAGACTCCCCCTGCAAGACCCCAGCCTGGCTGGGAGGGACCCACCGCTGATGGAGTGAGACGCCTCCATTGTCCATTCAGACCTGGGCTTCCCTATCCCACTCACACAGCTTCCCTAATGGAGCCCTGACCCTGCCTGTTTGGGTCCCTGTTCATTCACTCGTGGGCTTCACTCCCACCCTCCATGTACCCTGCCCTCTCGCCCTTGCATAGAACAGGTGCCCAAGTGCACCCTGGGACAAATACATTATGGGCAGCTTTGTCCCTCCCAAATCCAGCCTGTACCTGCTCACATAAGGTACAACTAGCCCCACACCACTGCCCCCATCTACCCAGTCTTACCAGCAGATGAAGTCTTCTGCAGGCCTGTCCTGGTTGGCTCTGGCTGAGGAGAGGGTCTAAGAAGTTCTGCAGGCTCCTGGAGGAAGGGGCTTGAATTACGTCCAGTCATGGCTGAGCCAAAATCTCCCAGAGGCCTCTGAGGCTGTTGGAAGGAAATGAAGGTGAGCGTGAGCACCACAGAAGAGATTCCTCTTCGAGAGAAGCCTGGTCCCTAAAGGAGTGTATCCCTCCCCAACACTCCTATACACACACACACACACACCCTCTCCCCGCCCGCCCCCCACACCTCGTCTTGGATAGCTAATGCCACCAAGGGAGGACAATCAGGTGAGGCCCTGGAGGTACAGATTAATGGGATACACATGGGATTGCCTCCCACCCCAAAAAAATAACTGACCCTGGGAAAAAGCTGGGCTGACCCTCTGTTCTGGGATCGCTGCCCTGGGAGAGGCCATCCCAGGCACCCCCCTGTTACTGGAGAGATCATTTGTTGGCATTTTTCTCACCATGTCAAGGTGGCTGGGGGTCAGGCGGCCTGACGGATACCCCTGGCCATGGGAGGCACTGAGCAGGCTCGGGGAGTGTCTGCTGCTTGGATTGCGGCTGGCCTCCAATTGCTCCTTCCACTTTGGCACCTTGCTCTGGATGATGCCCCAGGCCTGGGGAGAGATAGAGGGGAGAGATCGGAGGAGAATGGGAGCAGACCAGCTGTGAGGGGGAAAGGGGGAATTAAAGAGTGGGGACCCAAAACAAGCTGCAACCTGTACCCAAGTGCACTGTCCTCATTGCCACCAGCAGGGTGAGGCAGGTGAGACACCCTGGCCACTCTACGAGCCCCTCAATGCTGATTGGCAGAGGGCCAACTATTCTGTAACTCCCATCAGGCCTGACACACTCACTACCCCTAACTCATTGCCATCACAGTATTTATCTGTGACGAGTGTTGTGCGAAGTATCAGCTGAAAGCTGGTGACACACCGGTCAAGAATATCATTGAGTGATGGGAGGTATGTAAAGAGCTATGTACGTGTGCCAGAAATATGTTTTGGGGGCAGACCTCATAAACATGTTTGTCCTAGACAAAGGAATGTTGATTTGCCTGCTTGCCTGGGTCTATGATGTCAATTGAGCATGATGATGCCAGAGACAATTTGTCTCTGAGGTAAACACCAGTTATCAGGAGGATGAGGAAATAGCTTGTCATCGGCATGCTGCAGAATACCACAGTCTGAACCCCAGCAGGTAGTCCTAACTCTTAAGAAAAAGAAAATGAACTTTGAGGGGTATAAAAGAGAAGCAAAAGGGCCCCTTATGAACCATCACTTAGTGGACAAAGATGCAGCGCTCTCTGTATTTTCGAACGGTGGATCCCCCACCATGTGGGTAGGTGATGCGGAAAAGCTGCTTTAGGTAAGAAATTTTTCTGAGACAAGGATTGTAAGGTACACATCCCCACATAGAATCATTGAAACGTAGGACTGGAAGGGACCTCAAGAGGTCTTCTAGTCCAGTCCCTTGCACTCAGGGCAGGACTAAGTGGCTATGGCTATGTCCCTCCCCCCAACCTCAGGCCATACCCCCTCCTTACCCTGCTGTAGACCTGGAGGAAGGTGCTGGAGAGCAGCTGGTGCTTTTCAGCCAGGAAGCGGTAGCGACGCTTCTCCTCCAGCTCGGCAGCCCTCTGGCTCTCAGACACAAATGCCTGCATTTCCGAGTGCAAGCGCCTCACGTTCTCCTGGGTGGACAAGAAGAGAAGGGATTGATGTCAATGCAGCACTCTGGGTCTGCACAGAGCAGTATTTGGGGGAATAAACCCAGGGTTTCCCTGAGCTGGCTGGGTCATCAGCCTTTATAACCCCTTTGCTATGCTGAAGCAGCACACAACATTTATAGGGATCTGGCCCCTAATCTTATTTTAGTCTTTCCACACAGTTTGCCTCAGAAACATCCTGCAGGAGGGAGTTCCACAGATTAACGGTACCCTGTGTGGAAAAGTATGTCTCCTATCTGTGTGTCAACTTGCTGCCTTTTGCAATCCAGGGAACACCCCCTTGTGTTCTAAGGGAGAGACAAGCTATAAACTATCTTGGGCTCTGGAGGCATCATGAGCATCAGCTTGCAATGACCACTCTCCTCATTCCAGACTCTCCCGCGTCTCAGGGCCATCCTTGCCTCCACTTCATTTCCCACCTTCATTTCCCAGACGTTTTTGTCTCGAGTCCTCTCCATCCTCCACAGCTCCGACATGCACTTCTCCAGGTTGGCAGCCCTGTGCCGGTACTCCAGTTCATACCGCTGATGGCTGTCCTGCCGGGAGCACAGAAGGAGACCAGAGACTATAAGGAACTTTTTCTAAAACACAGAGGGGACTTAGGAGCCTAAATCTCATTGAAAGTCAATGGGCCTAAATCCCTTTTGAAAATGGGACTTAGGAGCCCAGTGAATCCTAGCTACCACGAAGGAGAGCTGGCCAAGTCAGCCCATGAGGACATGGCAGCTAGGCAGAAGGAAAGTCTCTTTTTCTCCAGTTGGCGAGAGACACTTCCGAACCCCTGCCCCAGGGAAAGCCTGGAATATCCTTGGAAACGCCTCAGGGATGAAACAATGATCTAAACCAGCAAGAGGGTGAAAGCCTGAGCTGCGCTAAGGGACTCAAAGGAGGGAGGGGCGCAGTGAGGGTGTGGGGAGAGAGGTCCAGCACCCTGCTTAGGGGTTGGGGAGAGGGAAGCCTGCAAAGAGCTCAGGAGGGACAGGGAAGGGCTGGGGCTCACGTTGATGAACTGCATGTCCAGCTTGGTGTTTTTCTCCATGTGCTGCAGCAGGTCGCCGTGGAATGTCTGAGCCTAGACGAGGCAGAGAAGTCGTTAGAAACCGCCCCTAGCAGCTGGTATTACTGGGCACTGCTGACAGCTGGGAGGTGAGGGGACCCGAAACAGGAGAGTTAGGGAATGCCCAGGAGAAACCCCCCCTGTCCTGACTCCTGATGGACACGCTTGGCCAGGCACCTGCAGACAGAGCCGATACTGCTTTTCCTCCCACCCTTCGTCTTGTCTAATCAGACGGAAAGCTCTCTGGGGCGAAGGCTGTCTCTCCATGTCGGTTGGGACCTCTAGACACTGCTGTCATATCAATAACAACCGCACAGCCGGGAAAGGGCTAACATCCTCGTTTTTCACTAGTCCTCCCCTTCTCTACCCCCACCCCCAACAGCACAACTGGGGGCGGGGGAGGGGGAGAGATGGAAATATTGGCACGTCAGAACTGGATGCTGCTTAGATTACATCCCCCTCCTAGGGTTGCCAGGTGTCCGGTTTACGACCGGCACGCCCGGTTGAAAAGAGACCCTGGCAGCTCTGGTCAGCACCGCTGACCGGGCCGTTAAAAGTCTGGTCGGCAGCCCAGGGGGGCTAAGGCAGGCTCCCTACCTGCTGTGGCTCCACGCGGCTCCTGGAAGCAGCGGCATTTCTCCCATCCAGCTCCTATGTGCCGGCTCTGCAGCTCCCATTGTCTGGGAACCACAGCCAATGGGAGCGGCACTTGCGGACGGGGCAGCACGCAGAACTGCCTGGCTGCACCTCCACGTAGGAGCTGGAGAGGGGACATGCTGCTGCTTCTGGGAGCTGCTTGCGGTCAGTGCCACCCAGAGCCTGCACCCCGATCCCCTCCCATGTCCCAACTCCCTGCCCCAGCCCTGATCCTCCTCCTGCCCCCCAAACCTCTCATTCACAGCCCCAACCCAGAGCCCACACTCCCAGCCGCAGCCTGCACCCCCTCCCACACCCCAACCCCCTGTCCCAGCCTGGAGCTCACTCCCGTCCTCCGAACCCCTCAATCCCAGTCCGGAAAACCCTCCTGCACCCCAAACCCCTCATCCCCAGCCCCACCCCAGAGTCTTCACCCTCAGCCAGAGCCCTCACACCCCAACCCCAGCCCTGATCACCCTCCCACCCTCCGAACCCCTCAGTCCCAGCCTGGAGCCCCCTCCTACACCTCAAATCCCTCATCCCCGGCCCCACACCCTCAGCCAGAGCCCTCACACCCCCACCCCGCACCCAACCCCCTGCCTCAGCCCGGTGAAAATGAGCGAGTGAGGGTGGGGAGAGTGAGCGACGGGGGGGAGGGGGGAGTGCGCTCAGAAAAGGGGCAGGGCCTCAAAGGAGGGGCAGGGCAAGAGTGTTCAGTTTTGTGCACGTAGAAAGTTGGCAACTCTAACCCCTCCCCCAGTTCTGCTCACCACAAACTGGGAGCAACCCACCCCAAACTCTTGGTATGGAAACAACAGATGGCATCTAGCCACTGCAGCTCCATAAAACACAGCTCCATTAGGCCCAGCATACAGCCGAGGGCTGCTCCCAGTACAGATGGGCCACAGCAAGATACTCACCACTACTTCCAGGTCAGAGTTCATATGCCTGTGGGTGTCAGACATCTGCATCAAAATTTGACCTTCAAGAAAAGAGATCAAAGTATCATAGTCAGACCTTCCTCCTTGCGTGTATCATTCTCTCCCAGAGAGTTAAAACAAAGAGGCCATTAGCACTAATCACTGTTACATGACAGGCACAGCGTTATCTTGGTGCAAAAGTCCAACTACTATCGCTATGCATTAGCTGTCTGCTGGGGCTGGGTCCAAGGTGTGAGGAGAGGGTTTCAGCCAATCCGCTTCATTCTATAACAGCTGCTTAATCCCTTTCTATAATTTCACTGATTACCGTCATAATATGCACGTTATAAACCACACCTGAGGGCTAATGGCTTAGCGCGCCATGGGAAACTGTGGTACCAGCTCCCGGTCTTCCAGTCTCTTGCATAGTGGAGTTAGCAAGGGGTTGGAAGGCTGGGATCTGTGCCCCAGGGCAAGCAGTTGTGTACTTCACAGCAAGTCACATCGACTGTCTGCCCCAAGGACCCTGGATTCTGCACGACACTGCGGCAGCAGGCCAAAAATTTGGTGACAGCTTTATCTACATTAAATATCCTGTTTGCAACGAATGCAGAATTAAGCACGCCTGCACACTTAGTGGTGCTCGTCACTATGTGGCTTATTTTGATATTACATTCCATTTCGTTTACATTGTCCCCATGTTTCTGTTTGAGATGTGCCACAGATTTTTGTATGAATAAGTTGCGATGGATGGGGGTAGTGAGGAGTGACGGGCCGCTGAGTACGAAGCGACTGGGGATCTGAGGAAGGCCTGGGAGGCAGTTGGGGACTGGGAGATAAGCACGTTAGCTGGATCTTTTTGCTAACCTGATCAGCAGTGAAATAGTTAAATTGCCATCTTTACGTTTCAGAGCTAACCCACATAGGTGAATGGGGGCTGCCTCCTGTCTCTCTGAGTTCTCGCTTCAGGCTGGCTGCAGACTCATGAAGGCAGCACAGCGTCCGTTACGGTTGGTTCATATAGTCAGAGTTTCCCTCACCGCCGTGACGACACGGAACATTGTTTGTGTGAAATGAAAGCCGGGACGCTTGGATCAGAATTCTGCAGCCAGGGCTGGATTCCGTGGCAAAGCCCCTGGCTGTGCGATCCCCAGAGCTCCGTGCTCTGCTCTACCATGTACAGCAGGAGGCCCGGGCTTCCGTCTCTGAGGCGGGTGGGACACGGGGAGGCTGGGCCTAGTGCTCTGCGGGGGTTAGTGCTCTGCAAAGCCACGTATGAAGCCTGGCTTTCAGGCCTTGGGATCATTGGGGGCTGGGAGTGCTGCACAGACCAGGCCTAGCGCATCTGGGGGTTAGCGACGGGCGTTGTCATGCAGGAGACTCAGGCTCCTTTCCCAGTTCGGTCCTTCGTTCCTCATGCCTCTTGGTGCGATGGGAGCACTGGGGCGGGGAAGGGATGGGATGGGCTGGAGAGGAGGTCAACATTTCAAATTGACCCACCTCCCAGAGACAGTCAGTAGGAGAAACTTACCCAGCATTTGCGAGGTGGAGCTCTGCAGGGCTTGCTCCCCAATCTTCTGTATTGCCTTGAAATAGACTTCAGCAGCCTCAGACAGTGCTGCAGAAATACAAGGAGAGAGGGCAGCTGGATTAAAGCTTCCCTAAATAACCATGCTCCATCCTTATCCTCTGCCCCTTTTCTTCAACTCTTCCTTTCTTTGCCATCTCCCGTCCTCATCACCTATTCTCCTGCCTACCCACAAGCTCAGAACAGCCCCAGGAGCACAGACTGACGCCCCCCACCTGCCAATCGAGGGTGACGCCCATGGACACAATCCAAGCTGTCCCCCCACGAAGCACAGGCGGGAGTCGAAACAGCACTCACCATGGAAAGCACGTAAGTAGTTATTGCCCAGGTAGACCAGGTTCTCCAGGGCAGGGTTAAACTGCTCCAAGATGCTCTATCATCCATCCAAGTTGGGGAGAGGGGTGAAAGAACACAACAGGTTAATGCGATCCTCCTCCATGCCCCGGGCCCTGGGATGAGGCCTGTGCCCTCCTTATGTGATTCATCCGACAGAGCTGCGGCCTACCCATCCCACCAGTCTCTGGTTTCAGGCTCAGGCACCCTTCTCACTGGGGAGGTCCCGTTCTTGCATCTTCTCTTCCAGCAGAGAGTAAACATTGGGGTGAGGTGATCAGGAGATCACCCTTCCCTCTGAACTTCCCCAAGTGCTGCTACCCGCACCCAGAACCTAGTAGGTTTCTTTCCACCCTCAGGGGTGGGCATCACTTCCTGGCAACCATGTTATGAGCATCAGGGCCCCATAGGTTGATAGAGTCAAGGTCTGGCGCAGTCTTAACCCAGCCTCGTACGTCTATTTACTGTATTAACTGAAGGTGGGCAGTGTGCACAGCACCCCTTATTACACGCCATGCAGGGGCAGCAGTCTGGAAATTCGAACGTGGGATCTAAGCACTGCACAAAATTAAGGAGACGAGCCCAGCACAGAAAGGAAGTGCCCTCACTTGCACACTCCAGCCCAGCTGGGCATGGTTGTGCGCAGGATTCTTTTAGAAAGAGCTCTGATCCGGGCAGCATCTTTGCCAAAAAGGTGCATTGTATAATTTGATCTGTACATCGGAGACCAGTCAGATCGGTCTGGTCACTCAGACAGGGAGCTGCACAGCCACTAATCTACCCTCAACTTGCGGTCAGAGAAACTAGTGTCTGGGCATGTTTGATTCGCCTGAGAGTTTTAACACTTGTCTACATTCACTGGAACTCTCTGCTGTTGAAAGGGTTTTTTTCTTCCCCAAAATTCACTATAAGATGCCAATTATAAGCAGGTCTCATGCTGTTTGAGCACAGGCAAATGTACACCTGTAACTAGAAAAACACCTGTAACAATGTGCATTCACGGAGAGACAGTAATTGGCCTGGACACACAGCGGCACTCACTAATCCTTGGTGTCTCTTCAGACATACACAGATTTTCACACCAGTCATGCAGAGCACACGCAGGGGAGCTCTCTGGCCAATTTCTATCACATGCCTCCCCTGGACACCTTCAATACAGGTGCTCTCCCCTCCCCCCTCCCAGAATATAGGTGTTAGAGACAGGCCTTTCCTATTAGGTAACACGTAATTCACCCCCCCCATTGCCAAGGCAGAATGACTCCCTACAGTGTATTCTCCAGGGCTTTGATCAGTCTAGCTTTACAGGTTCCAAGCAATGGGGCTTCCACCATTTCCCTGGGAGAATATTCCACAGTCCAGTAGATCTTCACTGTCCGGAAAGGATTCCTAAGATCAGCCAAAATCCTGCTCAGTTTCAGCCTGTTTCTTTCCTGCTTTACCCTCTTGGCTCCCTCCCTCTCTCCTTTCTGGGACAGCCCCCTCCCCTCCCCCCCCCCCATGAGCCTCTCTAGCTCTCCCATAGCAGAGATTCACTGGGAAAGGTGTTCTGCCTTAATACACCAGAATGCCCAGAGGTTAGCCCCAGCACTGCCGGGTTCTGCGCTGAATTACACCACACACCCCTTCGGCCATCACTCTGTTCTCACACCAGACCAGGATTCATACAGCCTTGGAACTACACCATTTTATACCAGCTGAGGATATGGCCCACAGATTTTCAAAGCAAATTAAATAAATTAATTAATCTTAATTTAATCTCCCCCCTAGAACACTCCGTTTCGCTTGTGCTTTTAAATCCTTTATGAAGGATCCCCCAACCTCATGCGTCTCTCACCAATTGGGAACAGCCCTTTCCCTGCAGGGAGGTAACAGCTCACCTTGTAGATGGAAATTGTGGATCTGTAGGACTGCTCCATCTCACCAGCCTTTTGCAGGGAGGTGAGGGGTTCCCAGAGATCGAGAAGTTGGTGGGGAGAGGACGAGTTGTTCTCAAAACTCTCCTGAGAATCCAATTGCAAGGACCTAGATGGGTTGAGACACTCTCTACCTGGCACAGCAGGACACCAGGAAGAAACATGTCCAGTGTGAAGGGATGAGAACGCCACAAGGAGGTTTAATAATTCACCAGTCAGGATGCTAGAACTTGATCCTCGAATGTAACCAGACACCGAGGAGAGAGGAACCCTGTGACAGCCATGAGGGTCATGTGACCTTCTCCTTTAATTATTTATTGTAGGTTTCAGTATACAGCTCGCCCCCCCATACCATCATGTGTTGGTCCAGCCATCTTCATTGTGCCTCACCACTGTGACACAGGTGCCAATGGGGAAAGGGTTCACTGTTCTTTACAACCACCTCCTGTCTCAGGCCTTACAAACTCACTACACCCAACACACCACTTTCATGGTCATTATCCACAAAGGGTAGCATGTGAGGTCTCCACTGAAAGCTTGTAACTTATCGATACTCATAATCATTGTGAGATGTGTGTACGAGGGACGTTTAAGGAAGAATGTAGCTATATTGAAAATCAGGCCCTTATGGCCTTGGAGTGAAAGTGAATCACCAAGAAATGATGTGCCTCAGTGATGGCCCATTCAAGTGGGAGGAAGTTGTCACCCTGTATTGCTCAGTTGTCCCCCTTTGCACCAACCCAGAAGTCAATGAAAAACCAGCAAAGTATAAACACTGAAACCACTTGGCATTGGCAGTGGAAAGGATGGCAGGACAGCGAGGGAATCGCCCTGTCTGTGAATAAGGACAAAAGACTGATTGATGATATCACAGGGTGGAGAGAGACACTCTGCACCCATTCACTGAGGAAGTACCTCGATGAGTGGGGGTGCTTTGTGAAAGACGGGATCCTAGCTCCTTGGGGGCAGCAAATGCCTGAACTTTGAGCTGAGAATCTACTTGACTAGATGGGGAAGGTAACTATGAATAAGTGTAGGCCCTACTTCACATTTCAGGATTTTGTTTTGTATGGAGCCATTTGTTTCCATCACAAACTTGTTTCTATTGAATCTCTATTTGTTCTTAAATAAATGTCCTCATTTTACTATAATTGAACACAAGTGCTGTGTGATAGGGGAGCAGTGAGCTAAGGTAAAACTGCTAAACTGGGGTACACTCTTCCCTTGGGAATGGAGAGCCTGGGATTTCTGGGGGTATCCAGTGATAAGGGGCTGGACACCACAGGAGGACACTTTGAAGGCTAGAGTGCCTTCATAGTCAACCTGCAGGGCAAAGGCAGGGCCCATGCAGCCCAGAGGAGAGCGCCTGAGTGGCTGACAGGCTGGTTGTGTTAGGAAACTAACACCCAGCTGGCACAGGCAACGACTCCCCGCATTGGAGGCTGCTGCCAACAGCCCTGCGTGCCCCAAGAAGAGTCACAATCACATCCCTTCCCAACTGTTAGGGAAACAGAATTTGCTCAACCTGCACCACCAAGCCCCACTAGTGGGCTTCTTTTAACTCCCTCATGCATGCAACCTGGTCTGGTTGGCATCCCTACTCCAGGACACCACACCTCTGCCCACAACATATCAAACAGACCCCAGGCCCAGCACAGCTCTCCGAGGTGGGGGAAGCCCCTCTCTTTACAGGTGCTAATATTTTGGATGAGATGCAGCAGAATTAACACACTGATGCCTCACAATCATTAGATTCCAATGCACTTTGGCGTATCCTCTCTTCTCCTGACCCAGTTCCAACTGGGTCGTTACAGCCTGCTTGCCCAAAACACCCGGACAGCTGTGTGATGTTGCTGTGCATTGTTAAACAGCCATTACATTCCACCCGAGAAGAGGCTGCACTTCACTTGTGACTGATCCTTTTACACAGATAGAGGGCAGGATTCTGCTCATATACACATTGGTGTAAATCAAGAGTGACTTTGCTGCAATCAGTGGAATTACACTGGTATAAGTGGGATTAGAATCAGACCCAAAGCCCTTTGGGATCTTGCAGGATAGAAAACACTACAGAAATACAAAGCTTTTGAGGATCAAATGGACTTCAAACCTACCTTTATTTCACACCTTGTAAGTCTCACACCGAACCTTCTCTTTGCAACACCACCACAACTGGTTAGTTTGTTTTGCGAGGCAAAAATGTTGTGAGATTTAAAAAACAGAGCGCAAGAACGTGGGAAATGACCTGATGAACCGTGAACTCCAAACAGTTCCTACAGGCAAATAAATTCACCTCTATCAAAAACTAAACAAAACGCAGAACCAGTGAGTGCCTTTTAAGAGCGCATTGGAATTCCCAACACAGGAGGAAGAGCTGGGGAGGGGGAGAATGGAATAGCGGAAATCCATCTAATCCCAAGGGTCAGATTCCTCAGTGGGAAATGATCAGAGAATACAGCATTTAAATCAGTTATCTTTTTATTCTGTGTTATCAGCCAATAAATGGCCCCCAATAAATTTGGTTTAATCTTTGTTCCATGGCTGAAGCAAGAATTTTGCTCCTCATCACGTGACCCCTGGAAGGGAAGGGAGGGGAGGGGTTTCCACTTCTCAGCCCATGAGTGAGGACTATCAGCACAGGCCAGGCAGCAGGAAACATTCATCTGAAACCCGGAAGCCTCATCCCCTTCCCCTCAGGTCTGCTCACACCACCCTAGTGACCAGAAGCTGTTGGGAACTGGGAGGGACACTGGAAGGAGAGATGGGAGGAGCCACTGAGTGGGGAAAAAAGGGCACTGAAGCAATAGAAAGGGAAAGGGGAGCAGTCACAGACTATAACAGATCAAGGGAAGATCTTCCCTCACCCCAAGGCTGATAACGGATCACAAAAGAACAATCACAATACTTTGGATCCAAAACTACTGCAGGGACTTTACCCTCTTCCTGGCCCCTTCTCCGCCCAGACCACATGGGGTATCGACTCCAGTTCCCTTCACAACACACACACTTGCAAGAGCGGATAAACTAGTTCTCAAAAGTTTGTCTTTGCATCACTTTCAATGTGCTATCCAGGGTGGGATGGGCCAGCACCACAGATATTCCAAGGGAAGGGAGATCTGTTCCCAAGGTTACCTTACAGAAGGTCTGCTCAGGAGGTGGGAAGCAGTGTGAGGTCTGCCCTTGCTCTGTCAGACAGATTCAGGGCAGGGTGATTTAGGGAACACGCCCATACCTGGGGGAGTACCAGACACTGCACTCTGAGGACAGGGGACTCAGGTCTCCATACCAGTTGTAAATTCCCAGCTGCCACCACGTGTGGGGGGAGGGGAGGTATGGGGGGTGGGGTACTGCTTCATATTTAACCTCTGATCCCTGAATTCTTCTCACCAACGTCTCAGTCTGACGGCAAGGACAACCCCTAGTCCAGCCTTTCTACAAAGGCTGTTGCTCCTTGCCCGCTTCCTAAGTCACTACTGTCGGGATTGGGCACTGGTGCCTTCGAGTCTTCCAGAGAGTCATTGGGTGAGGAGCTCCTGCACCAGCTGCTTGAACTGCTCCTGCTGTTGGCAGATGTAGAGCTGAGTATCCCAGAGTGCGTTCACTAGGATCGCATCATTCACCTCATCCAGCATCACGTCAGAGTGCAGCGGTGGGCTGAACCTGCGGATATCGAGATGTCACCAGGTGGGACTGGGGAAGACAGGGGGGCAACAACACAAGGGACAGGCAGGGATGGGGACACAAGCATCAAATGCAGCACCACATGATGCCTGGGGATGGGGACACATGCCACACTCAGGTCTTGAGAGAGGGGGAAAACAATGTGAAGAGACAACCAAACAGATGGCCCAGCACCGAGAGAGGGGAAGGGCACCAGCCAAGAAAAGCTCATACCGGAAATAGCGCATGTCTGTCATCTCACACCAAGCCCTGGCACGGTCCACGGCCGGGCCATCCGCATCAGTGCACTGCAGGGGGAAACATGTCCACTCTTAGGTCACTGAAATCAACCTAAACGCTTGTATCCCTCTGCTTGTAAAGTCAGGCTCCCTTGGCACTGAGTCCCACTGTACAGGCCTCCAAGGGAGAGAAAACTACATTTTGGAAACTTACCCACCAAATGATGTAGGGGAGCTTTTCTACAGGCCCTGCTGCAGCTCCCCATGGGGCTGAGCTCACTCTTCTAATCCTTTCGGTGTCCCAGGCCTCCACAGTTTTGTGTGCAGACAAAAGTGCAAAAAGGGGCTTTGGCGGTGATTCTAGTTTGGGGCTCTGGGTTCTGAGCCGTGAAATCTCTCGGATTCTGTTTATATCCTGGCGTCTGCTCCAGGAACACAATGACAGCAGGGGTTGCATTCACTACAAGCCCTATGAGTTATGCTGGGGCAGTTTTCAAATGAGACCTGAAATGCAGAGCTCATGGCAAATACAAACTCCACAGAGGTTTTCTGGTCTGTAGGTATAAGGCTGAGAAGAGCCAAGGAGGGGTCAAAGTTAAGGTTATTTGGGGAACCTTAACTCCAAATTTTCCTTTCAAGCATTCAGCTTTTGTGAACAAAAATATTCCAAGCTCCTTTTGTTTAAAGAGTGAGTGAGTGAGTGTGTGTGTGTCAGACACATATCCAATCTTCTCTCTACTACAATTGTTGTTATTTAGGAATTTCCTTAATTTGTTTATGTTGATGAATGATCATGATGGCAATACAGAAGATTTTTCTAAAAGCAAAATACCCCGTTTTTCAGGGCTTTGTTTTTAAACCAGGCCTCCAATTCTGCACCTGGAATTTTGCACCCATAAGTAAATTGTACCCATTTTTGCATGCACAAAATTGTGGAGCCTAATTTGAAAATTAGGTCCTCTGTGTCCCATCACTTGGAGAGGCTAACCTGGTCAACCACAAACTTTCTACACACAAGATCACCTCTGCCAAGAGACAGTACATATAAAATTTCTGGCAGAAAGCAGCTTGTTTGACAAGGTTATGCTGGCTGGTGTCAAAAAATCAGGTTTATAAAGGAGTGTTTTATACTCTCAGCTATGGTGTTATTAACACATCTCCATAACCCATCACACAAACGCTCCTCAGGATTAACTGACAGACTGTGTTTGATACTTACACCACTCTGCCCCCTGCTGGTTACCCTGCCTTCTCATTCGCTCCCAGAGATAATCCACCTAATCCCTTTGCAAATCTACATGTATTTGAAGGATACAAGTGCCAAATAGGAAGAAGAATTCTTTAGGCTGGGCCACCTCAGACCATCTCACCCCTAACATTCCGGCTTTCCTGTGACCCCCTCAATGTCAACTGACAGAGGACCACCCATACTGTAACTCCCATAAGGCCTGACATACTCATTGCCCCAGCACACTGTCATAATATGTATGTAAAAGGTGTCATGGAAGGTATATGTAAACTGGTGACAAGCAGGTCCCGAAAGTCACCACATGATGTATGTACGGGGTGTAAAAGAGTTATAGACACGTGCTGGAAATATTATCTTGAAATGTGTTTGGGCGGCAGTGTATAAACTCAGCCTGCCTTAGACACCGGAACCCACGTGACAAGCTCGGTTACAGGCAGAGGACAATGCAAGTATCTTTACATATAAGGTAAACAAAGCCATCAAGCTAAACAAGTGAGGAGAAGATCATTTAACAATCACGGTGGGGGACAGAAACCCCAGGAAGCCTTCCTGGCTCTCAAGGCAGAGACAATAGACTTTGGGTAATATAAGGGGAGCAAAGAGACCTTTTTAGTGATCCATCTCTGAGGGGATCTAAGGTACAGCACCCTTCGAGGCTGTAAAAGTTGGGTCCCATAGTGTGGAGGGCTGGGGATGCTGGTAACTTGATGTGAGAAAGAAAATGGCGCAGGCAAAGATTGCAACTTGCGTGGGGTTTTTTTGTTTGGAACCACCCATCTCTTTCTTTTGCTTTGTTTCTGTTTTTTTGTTAATAAATCTCTTTTATTAAAAAACCATCTCAGCGCTGTGTGGATTAAAGAGAAGTGCGAGTCTTCAGCTAGTCTAACAGGCTGATGTGCGCTCTGTCCCCATGGAAGGAGTGAATTTAGTAATGTCTGAGATTGTCCAGTGAGAGGGGCCGGACACTGCAGGGAGATGGCTCTGGGGAACTCGGGTTCACTGATTGTTACCTGCAAGGCAAGGCTTTGACTGATGGAGTTTAGACGAGTTTGCTGGTCAGGCAGTCAGGCTGGTGTGTCAGGGAGCTGACGCACACAGGGCTGAGCAGCAGCAAAACTCTCGCTCTTGCTAAGGCAGAGGGGTAACACAGTGGCTCACAGTTCTGGGTATCACGGGCACGGTGTAACAATTCCCATGTCACTATTCAACCCACTTTCTAAAGCATGAGAGAGGTTTTTGCTGCAGCAATTTGGACTCTCCAAAGTTTAGAGAACAAGGGATTTAAGGAGGCTCTAAGAGGAGGAATGACGGCAGCTGGGATAGGAAGTGATTGTAGACACCTTGCTAGGGAGTAAGACCCTTGTTATTGAGCTCTGTAGGTTGGGGAGTGGTTCATGGAGCTCTCCGAATAGATGTCACAGGTGATCCCCACATCCTCGCTGGAATTTAAACGGTAACAGCCTGGTAAGTCCCAACTGAGCATCTTTTCTTTTTAAAAATAGTACGATTTAGCATCAGAAACCACCTCAGGTGTCCCCCCCCCGCGCCACTCCACAGCTTCATCCCATCCACCCCACCCCCCATTACTCACACAATCCACCACCATCTTGCCCAGCTCTCTGGCCCCAAAGACTGTCTTGGCCAGCTCCCAAGGGTTGGAGGGGCGGAAGACATCCACGGAGCTCACCGGGACCTGCGGAGGCCTCCCCGTCCCAAGGGAGACCACCACTCCCAATTTCCGCACCTGCTGGCTCTGCCCCTTTGGAGGATGGAGAAACCAATTTTTGTTAGCATGAATCCACAGTATTACCCCGCAAAAATACACAAACAGAATGGGGGGGGGGATATTCATAAGTTGCTGTCCCCATTTCATTGCCCAGATCCTTGAGCTGATAATACTGGGGACCTGTATGGATCAAGAGATTGAGGATTACATAAGATCACCCCACATTCCCCACCCCTCCTGCACAATAACTTAGACACATGCCTCGCCCATCCTGAACCAGAACCCTCTCCATTCCCCCCTCTAAGTCTTCACTGCCAATCCAGCCCCATGTCAGAAGTGACTGACAGTCATTAACCTCTGTTGAACGTCCCATGTGGAAATAACTGGGGGGGGATCTTGGCTTTGTGCCTACAGCACAGCCGTCAGCATCACACAAAAAGCCATCGCCACGTTAGCATGAACTGGCCCTATCTGTTGCTTCCTCAGAGAGGCTAAGAACTGAAAGAGCCACAGACGGAATGAACTGATCCTCCTACAACAGCCAGGTTGGAGCACTGTGCTGGGGAGATCCGGGGAGCTTGCAGTGCCGTTGTTTAGGATGCACTACCTGGTCGGTGGCTAAATACAGGGCTCTGGTCTCAGAGAGCCACCAATTACAGCCCCCTTCCCAGGGAGGAGTCATTTACAAACCAAACCCCATTGTAACGTCATGTCGGAGAAATCCTCCAGGTAGTAATTAAAGCCCTAGGATTTACCCTCACCTTCTGGCTTAGGGACTTGTTGTACTCATGGATCTCGGTCATGGCATCCAGGGTGGGGTTATTGGCCAGCAGCCCGCCATCCAAAAAACGCCCGATTGGTCGGAAGTACGTTGGGGCGGCACCACTGCAGCGGGCAGCCCGCCACACAAGCTGGTCTGTGAAAACATGAGACAGCGCATAGGACTGACTGACTTCTTGTGTCACCACGGACAGACAGACACACTGCTGAATGGTGAGGCAAGACAGAGTAGATTTTGGGAGGAGGGGAAAAGCGCTGTAATTCCAGAGGCCCCCTCCGCCAGTTAGCTCTGCCCTCTTTCTTCATAACACTGAGGGCTTTGCCTGGATTCACTGGAGAATCATTGCTTGTGTAAATGACGGCCCTGCAATATCCTCCCCCCCATCTCCCCCACCACCACCATTCAAGCCTCCTTTAAAGATACTGGGCCAAATTCATCCCTCCATTGGGACTCCATTGAAGCCAGCAGGGTTACATCGGGGATGAATTTGCCCATTGTATATAATAGATCCATTCACTAGCCCAGGAGGGATGGAGATGTCCCTTTGGAACCCAACCCCATAGACAGAGGCAACGCATAACTGGGGGGGGGGGGGGGGGCACAATTTAAAGGTTCTGGCGGGAGGAGGCACGTGACCACCCCACGCATCACCTCTGGATCTACAAGCTGTTTCTAAATGGACGGCAGGGCAAGCCCCACTGCTGTGCGAGGGGAGCAGTTTCCCCTGGGCAGAGCCCTGCTATAGGAGCGGAAGAGTAGCCTCTGCCCTGGGAACAGGCCTGGAGCGTTCACAGGGCAGTCTGCAAAGCAGACATGGGGAAGTGCTGGGATGCCAGCGGCAAGGAAGGAGAAACAGCCCCATGTAGTGGGGGGGCAGAGAGGAAGGAGGGGCTCAGCCCACAGCCACACACCCTGCTGCTTCCTCCCTCCCTGCGCTGCACAGACATATGGTGAGTGTCGCCACCAGGGGGAGTCTTTGCCTCCTCCCTGCTGGGTGTCCCTGTGAGAGGCAGCCTAGGCCTTGCCCACCCCCACTGCCCTGTGGGGCAGAGTCTGCAGCAACCCCTCTGGATGTTGCTAAATGGAAGGCAGAAATCTGGGGGGGCACATGACCCCACCTGCCCCCACCCCCACGCATCGCCTCCGTACATAGATGCAGGAAGGTGCGTCCTCCTGACCCCTTTCCAAAAATCCGGTGGCCCTTCTGCACCACTCTTCTCCCGCAGAGCCAGGGAGAGTGGCTGCTGAATTTGCAGAGTGGCAGAACATATCCCCAGGTGGCTAGGCCAGCATGCTACAGCTTATTGCTGCAGGAAAGCAGGAACAGTCAAGGCAGGACAGGTGAGGGGGGACACTAAGAATCTTCCACTAGGACCAAGCTCTAAGGATTGTTAAAGTAGAGAATAACCCACTGCCGGGACATACCATTCTGCTCTTTTGATGGGTAATCCACTATTGGGATGTACCATTCTTCACAGAGAGAGGGGAGATGGGGCAAGAATCTCTCTCTCTCTGATAAGGTCCTCTTCTCTGTCAGTCACTTGGACCAGTGGACTCTGGTGCGTGGAAGCATTTACCTTCTGGTTTGGTCAGTGGTCTGAAGGGGTCTGTTGTCTTGACATCAGGCTTGTTTTTCGTCGCTGGCGCCTTGTAATTCCGGAAGAGGTGGAGCTCAGCAGGTTGCCGGTCACACAGGGTCCCTGTTACTATGACCCTGTGGGAAATGAAATGAGAAACAAAGATTAGTGTTGAAACAAATTTGGTTAGGCATCATCAGCCTCTGAATCAACCTCCGCTTCCTGATCTGGTCCATGGCCTGGCTGAACGCCTCACCACGGAGCCTGCCAAAAGGAGGGGAGTGAACAATCTCAGCAAGTGCAGCCCCAGCTGTGACCCACTTGGGTTTCTGGACGTCTGTCATTTTGGTGTGCTCTCCAAATTCCCTCTTCAGGAACTCATCCAGGGGCTCCGACTCGTATGGCCGTGACCCTCGGAACACCTCATTCTTCATGCGGAAGTACAGGCAGCGCATGTAGTCCACCGGCTTCCCTGAGACACAGAACGGCATTAGCTGTAACCAGCCGTGGGAGGCAGACGGAAAAGCAGAACTAGCCAGACCCAGGGGATCAGAGCTCGAATTCCCCAGGATCGGGGGGGATCTGGTGGCATCACACACAGCCTCTGCAGTGTCTACCTGGAGCGGGAGCCATGTCTAATCCTCTGCAGTAGGCTATCGGAAAGCCTCTGAGGGAGGAGGGCAAGTTCAGAGCTGACTCCTCAGGATTCTCCAAACAATAACAAAGAGCTAATGAATCTGGTCATAGACCCTTGGTGGGAAGAAGACCAGGAACACCTGGTTGCCAAAAACACTGCCTGTTTGCTGTGTGACTTCCCAAATTCCAAACAGCAGGTCAGACCATTTCCCAGGAGGAGCAAACACCAATCAGAGTTCTGGCGTTTGTTTGTTAATAAATCCCATTTCCCTTTCAGCTGGTAGCAACCTCCCAGAGTGACGGGCTCACAGAGCTGCAGCCCCCACCTTTCCTGCCTGCCCTGCTCTCCACACACCGAGGAACCATTCTGACCCAGGCTTAGCAATGGCAGTGCCTGTGGGTCGGTGCTGCCACCCCAGTCGTCCCTTACCATGTACAACAGCCAGTGCCAGGATCCCTCCTGTGCTGGTCCCTGCGATCCAGTCAAAAAGCTCCCTGATTGGCCGGCCAGCAGCCTTCTCAATAGCAATGAGAAGCTGGATGAGCACCAGGCCCCGGATGCCCCCTCCATCCAGACACAGGAGGCGATCGTACCTAGAGAGGGACCAGGAGAACAGGAAGATGGGGGCTAGGTTATGCATGAGAACATACGTATGCTCAGCCCAGCAGACAGGATTGATGTTCTTCTATAAACTGGCCTCCTCTCAAGCACCCTGAACCCCCACCCCGATGCCCCAACCTCTCTCCCAGTACCTCTCTGCAGCCCCTCAAGTGTCTCAGCTCTCCTCCCAATTGCTAAACCCTCCTGCAACCCCAAAAGCACCCAACTGATTTCTCAGTTGCCAAACCATCCTCAAACATCCTCTTTTCCCTTTCAGGTTCCAAAGCAGCCATCCACCACTATGAGCAGCTCCCAGACCTCACCTATCGCCAGTTTCCTGAACACTCTCTTTTCAGATACCGTCCACTGGGAAATCAGGGGGAGCTGCCCAGGCTAAACAAGGTCTTTCCACAAGGTGTGGGATATTGGATCTGAGATCAGCAGCCTCACACAGACAAAAGAAACTACACTGTGGAGAGCCGCCTTCCTGTCTCCAGATGTAGCACGGTCTTATATCCCAAAAGAACACATCACTGCTCTGTCAACATTGTGAACGATTTCACGGCTGATCATTTTAGCAGAAACACCCAGCTAATGTGCCTTTCCCACAAACTCAAACATCTCTCAGGCACTAAAATCTCCATCTATCCCAGCCATCAAAACCCCTACGTTTCCCCTGAAACATCCCCCACAATGCAGTTACATGTTGCCGTGACAAACAAAAGACAGCAGCACCTTGGTAGCGAAAGGACTGATCTCCAGATGGTGTAAACTGGTGTCACCCCACCCACTTCAATGATCAGCAGTTATGTGTTGTTAGGGGCAACAGTGCATTCTTGTAGGACACAGGATGTCATCCCCTTCAATGGACCTACGCTGATTTACACCAGCTGAGGACCTGGCCTTTTACATTTAGATGCACTGTAAAATAGAGGGAATTTAATATTCAAATGAATTACACTGGGGGCCCAGCATCTTAATCCCATTCCTATTTAATTCAACAATCCCTCCCCCCTCACACTCTTACCAGAAGCTACCACACAATTCCCAATCTGCTGCCCCAGAGTGCCATGGAAACCAGGGGCCTTGCTACAGAATTTAGGGCCAGCTCAATGCCAGAGTCCTCGAGCCTTGGTGATATCAGATCTACGCACATCTCATAAGAACCAGGAGGAGGAAAAGGCCTTCAGCCCCTCAAGAATGACAGGGACCTGCTCCTCTCCTCTGGCCTCTGAGAGGCCTGGGCATGCAGTGTAACTTCTCCCGATGCCCTGAGTTATGGCTCCCAAGTTGGGCAGGGCTCTGGTATAACCCATCCTCTTGGTCGGAGCTATTTCCCTTGAAGACGGGGATTCATTGATGAAGTCCTTCCTGCCGGGTGTGTTTTAGTACAGGTTTTGGAACAAATGGGTATAGCTCCCAAGCCTTCCATTGCCCTTCCACCAGGCCCCACCACAGCTGTGACTGTCGCCAGCCATTCAGATTCCTTCTCACCAGTACAGCTTGTTTTAATACAATATTCCTTTCGAAGCAACAAAGCATAAGCAGGACTGGCCACCCCTTTGATTTGCTGAGGACAGTTTCCTTATTTCCCTCCTCCGCCCAGGACCCTGCTACTTGCTCTCCAATCACACACCTTCCCCACCCTGGTCCACCAACACGCCCCCTGCACTTCATGCCATCTTTGTGCATCCCCTCCCTACCCCACACAAGATGGATGCATCACATGCATCATGATGCTGCCAAACCGGTGCACCAATTGACGCAGAGCTTTGCAGCCATCAAGTCAGTGTGTCGGGCTGGGCTAAAGCCTGCACTAGCTGCTCAACAGCATTAAATGGGTGATGGTGGGGGCAGAAGTGGCAGATTTTAATCGCCCAGGTTGGGTTCCATTAGGGGTGTAGACCAACGCGTGACTCTGGGCACTAGCAGGGGGAGAGGGGTCACACATGGGCGTGCCGCGCATGGGACTTTAGTCAATGATAATGAGAGCAGAGAACCTCACACACACATGCGCCCCCGCATGGAACTCTGGCTTGTTCCAGGAATGAGGGCACCACGCATCACGGTGGGAGGAAAAAGTCACTCCCCCCTGTCCCCGTATTCGAGCCATGCAGTTGTCTCATGAGCTCCGCTCCTCGCTTACGTTCTCTTTGCATCGCTGGCAGAGTCCACGACATCCGGCGTCTTCAGCAAGCGGCCAAGTGCTGTGGAAATATGGATGATGCTCTCATAACCTAGAGAGGCACAGACAGACAGTGGGAGAGAGAGACACACATTTAGTGTCGTAGAGGGAGGAGAAGAATATGCATGAACAGGGCCTTCGCTTCACCTGGGATGCAAATATTTCCTCTGGGGTCTCCTGCATCCCTAGAGCTCCCCCACTGCCCTCTAATCTTCTACCCTATCCCTCTAGTTCCCTTTCCCACCCTTCTGTCCCTTATCTCAAAGAGCTCGGTGGCGGAAAAGATCTTTCGTGTCTGTCCCTTCCCTGCCAGCGCAGACCTGCTCCCTGCAGTACAATCTCCAGTGCTTCAACGTCCCAAACAATGAGGCTTCCACCACTTCCCTTGAGAGATTCTCTCTCACTTACACAGACCTCACCATCAGGAAATACTTCATAACAGCCAGCCAAAGTTTTGCTGTTTTATCCAAGCGACATTTCCCTGCTATTTAGGCCCTTCTAGCACTCCTGAGGGACAGATACTTGTCACATCACCTCAAGTCACTATTTAGCAAAGTTATACGGTTAGTGGGTTCTCTATTGCAACAAGCCAAGTCCTTACTCATCGCTCCGCCTTCTCTGTCCTGTCCCCCGGTAGCTGATTACTGACACAGACACATTCCACCCCTCCAACAAAGGCCTTGCACCGTGTTATATCAACACTAAGAACTTCAAGTTCCCACCCCTATCAAACAAGTTCTTTGTCCCTCCTCCCTTGAGCAGACAAGTCACTGCATGCAGTGCCACCAATTCACCCCTTCCTTAGACTCCATGCCAAATAGGATCAGAACTCAAATCCCGGAGAGCAGGCAGCCAGAGAGCTTTCAAATAAAGATGCAGAGGAGCAGATGGATCACCAGAGTAAGACAGAGAGGAGACAGGTCCCAGCAGCCGCAGGAAATGAGAAAGAAACCTAGATTTAATCCTGGGAGATAACCAGACATGGAGGTCTGGGAGCCTCCCCATTACTCATCTGCAGCTGTATCCCAGGCCACAACCTGGGAGGGGACGGGGGGGGGGGGCAATAGGGCCCAGATGAGGTGCCAGCCTGTGAAACCAAACGGAAAACAGGGGAGGAGAAAAAATACATTATTGCCAGCGGCTAGGAGGAAGCAGTGAATCTTTGGAGGAATCTCAGCACTGGATGAGGTTTCTCAGCACACACTCAGGTCCCTGATAAAAACAGCCCTGTTCTGTCAATATATCAGAAGACTAATCCTGGAAGGACACACCCAGACCTCCACCACTCCTGAGAGAAGAGAAGAATTCAGCCCTGGATTTCCCTCCTTGTACTACTCCTGGAGGTACAGACACACCTGCTGGGGTGAGATGAATCCATTTTCTCTAGAGACACCATACAGGAATGGTGCTAAGCTTGGAGTGAGAATCCAGGGTGGCCATTTCTTCAGAGCAACAGAATTACAGGTAAGTAATTCCTCCTTTTTTGTCCTTCTATCACACCCATTGCTCCATCCTACCAATGAGACCCTATCACTGGTTTAGAGAGAAGCCCCTCTGCTGGGGTGAGAAGGGAATTCATTTTCCACATTCATCTATCCCTAGGCCTCAGCCTTTCCCTCCACTAGCTTTCAGCCTTCAGGATCTGGGCCCCAGACACTCCCATGTCTCATTCCTCCCCACCTCTCCCCCACAGCCAGAATGCCCCATCACCAACAAAGAATGGAAAACTCAAGATAAATTTCAGCTGAGCTTTCTTTTCTGCCTCTCCAGCTGGATGGAGGTGGGTGTCACAGCATATGGGGACAGACATAGGTCCCAGATTTATTCCAAGGGTGTGTGGCCAGTCACCCAAAAATACTCCTCCTTGGGCTGGTGCACTACAGGGATGTATCCAAGAATCCAAACAGACCTATAGAGTTTTACTGGGGAAAATAAGAGAAGGGTAGACCTGATCCTGGGAAGAACGGGAGCAGGCTGACAGCTACTAAAGGCAATGAGAGCTGGGAGAGGGGACAGAGCCACAAAAGTGCAGGACAATCCAGAGAGAAGCTCTCAGAGAAGACTGTGAAGAGAGAGAAGGAGAGAGTGAGAGACAGGGCCAGGGAGGGCTTTACCTAAACTGTGGCCGTTGTTCCGTGGGAGCGGTGGTCTTTCCGGGAAGGTGGACAGCGGTGGTGATGCTGCGGATGCCATGTGGGGGGATTCGGGGCTAGGTGGGTGGCAGCGTTCCGTCCCTACCGTTTGCAGCAGGCCTAAGAGCACCTTCCGGTTAGGACCTTATGAGGTGGGGGAGTCGCACATATTAAAAAGAAAATCAATACACAGATCACAGGGTCATTCCATACACCCCAGCAAGCCAGTCCTGTGTGTACAGTAACTGAGGGATGGGAAGTGAGGTGGGGATCATACTTTGTGCATCCTTCCACAACCAGACTTTAGGGCTTGTGCTTTGTTGGGATCCCTCACTCTGCATTTCACAGCTGCTTTATGGGGTAGACGCTGCACACTCAGTGTGCTCGAGGACGGGGGGACTGCACCTTGGTGGTTCAGTTGCCCTGCCTCTCCCCATCGTGCCCCTGCAGCATCTGATAGCATGGCTTGGAGAGGGGCAGTATCAGGCTTTCCACTTCTACCTCCTGCTCCCTTCTTCCCCTCTTCTGCGCGCGGCTCACCTTTGCTAGTCCTGGCGGCCACCAGCCCTGGGGTCTCTCCAAACTCATTGGGGATCTCAACATCTGCTCCAAACACAATGAGGGCCTTGATCGTCTCCAGGTGGTCTTGCTGTAAGAGGGAAGAAATCTCTTGTCATAGGCAACTCTCCCTTTATCCGCCTGCCACCGCCTACTTTGCTGGGCCCTGTTGCTCTCATCCTTGGGTGCTCCTGCTAATTAAGAGCATCCTGATGAATTCATCTCCTTCACATCACTTGAGGGCCAGGGCCTGTGAGGTTCCTGGTGTGGGCACCAAGACAGCTGGTCCGATTGAACCCAGCTAGAAGCATGGAGGAGAGTAGTTGTGCATACTAACCCCTCTCTCATAAAAAAGAATGGTGGGGGGCCTGCTCCATGGTGTTCTTTTCATGCCCTGGCCTGGAAGAAAAGGTCTCCATCAAATCCCCTTGGAACTGCAGAACCTGCAGCCTGGGAGAAACTCACCTTCATGGCCAGGTGCAACGGGGTGTTGCCATCCTGCCCCTTGGCATTAGCGAGAGCCCCATGCGTCAGCAGCACCATGGCACTGTCAAAGCGCCCCCGCTTGACCATGATGTGCAAAGCCATGTCTGCCGTCTTGCTGACAGAATTCACGTCACAGCCATACTCAATCAGCATCCGGGTCATCTGTGTCCCAAAGCCATAGGGAGAGAGGGAGAGAAGGCAACAAGGAAGCGTGATAGCTTCAGAGCAACAGCGTGGGTGGGCAAACTACCCTGTTCTTCCTTAGGTAGAACATGCCAGGCAGTGAGTGCTGGAGCAGCTGACGATAGCAATGGGGAGAAGAAACAAAGACTAGTGTAGACAAGGCCTAACAGTTAAGTGTCAGCTACAAAGCCCTGGGCATCTGTACTGTGACAAGGAGGATCTTGTGAGGTTTCTCTAACACATCAAAACAGCTCTTCACTTTAATGACATGCTTCTGAGTGTCTCGCTTGTGTCTTACAACGAAACGCAGGAATGGGGCCAAGCAGAGCCAGAGCTAAATGAAAAACGTGATCCCATTTGGGCTAAAATCCTTGGCACATTTGAGGGAAGATTCTGTGTAGATTTTGCCAAAATCCCCCCGTTCATTTCCACTGTCCCACCTTATGAGCTAGGCAGTTTCAAGCCTGTTCGGGACTTGACTGGGAGACATCCAAAGAGAACCCAGATGCTGGAGAAAGGAGTGCTGGCAATTCAACAAGAGGCACTCTCCTCTCTAAACTAGGCCTGAATCAGTGCCCTGGTATGGCATTAGGGGGGAGTTATGCCAGCTCCCCTGGCATTTTTCACAAGAATTCGGGGTATTAGTCCTAGTGGGCAGGCCAATTTCCTCTCTGCGTGATTATAACGTGTCTAGCTAAAATTCCCCTTCAGTGAGAAGTTATTCTTCTGTTTCCTGCCTTAGAAACTGCTATATAATGTTGATGGCACAGAATGGCTGCCATGTTCCACCCCAGAGGTGACCTTGTTTTAGAGGCAGCACTAGTACTCCATCAGAAAGAGAGCCAAGGAGAGAAAGCTGGCAGTCCGATAACCATGGGTACCCAGTACCAGGATCTGCCCACTTCACTGTGAGGGTCCACAGCTCTCTCCCCTCACAGTGGATGGCACTGATTCTCTCAACCGGCACTGTGGGAAGCGGCCTGGGGAAAGAGGCTGCTCTACCTGAGAATCTGAGTCGTGGGTGACCAGCGACTGTCTTTTGGGTGGCCTGCTGGGTTACCGTGCTCTAAACGGAGTCACACACGCAGCAACATGCAGGAAGGTGAATGTTTCCAGCTGGGGGAATTAACGGGGGGAGGAGCGGAGCAGAATTTCAAATGAGAAGAAGTGGTCCAGTGTGACTGCGTGGCGCGCTGGTATGCCTGTCAGTTTGCCTCTCTGCCTGGCATCAGCTCTGCTTACCTCAGCGTTTTTGGCCCAGTGGAGCACAGCTGCCCCGTAGCGGGGGTCCTTGAACTGAACTTGATTGACATCCACTTCAAGAAGGGCCTGCACACACCTTCGGGAGGAAATGAGATGGAGGCATGGAAAGAGAACGGTCATGGATGGGGACAAAGACCCCAGCCTGCCAACAACATGCAGGTGTTGGCACATCCTTGAGAGCCCACGCTGGGGAACTGTGGGTTAACAGCCCTCTCTCCCTCCACCCTACCTGGGATGCTCTGTGACCTGGGCAGGCCCCTGAACAGCAAAGCATCCAGTGCTCCCTGCTCTTAGACAGAGGAGGGGCTAAGAGTCAACATGCTACTAGGGCCACACTAGCAGAGAGGATAGCAGGCACCGGGAGAAGATACCTGGAATCCAGGCCGTTGGATCACGCCCTGCTAGCGAGGCAAATGGACACTGGGAGGGAACAGAGCATTAGTGCTAGTGGGTGACATTCTGGGGCTGGCCCATCCTCAAAGGCAAACCCACAATGGTAGTGGGCACACAGGATCTGAGCATGTGGTGTCTTAAGAGTGCCTATTCTCAGAGAGACAAGTGAGCACTAGGAAGGGGCATGCTAGCCAGGCATCAACCACGGAGTTCCATTCCAAGCAAGGCGAACGGGTACTAGGCAGAGTCTCAGCCAGTGAGCACTATCCTGCTGTCACTCCTATCCCAGCAAGATAGGCAAGCACTGGGAAAGGGCAGGCGAGTCTATGCCAGTCAGTGATACCCTGACATTGTTCTCAGCAGGGTGAGCAGGCACCCAGGGAGGAGCACATGGGCTCCAAGCCTGTAGGTGGGGCCCTTCCAGCGCTCTGTTTCCAACAAGACAGGTGAACACTTACCCCTTCTGGGAGTACTTCACGGCAGTGTGAATGGGGTAGCCCAGCGTCCCCATGACGTTGCACTTGGCATGGCATTTCAGTAGAGCGAGAACCACATCCTCTTTGCCCAGCTGGCAGGCTAGGTGCAGAGGCGTCTGCACCTGATTGCTCAGGTGGTTCAAGCCAACAGATGGCTTTTTGCCCAGGAGCTGAAAAGAAATTGAACAGCAAAATCTCTCTCTCTCCAGGCTCTGAGGACTGCTCCTGGGGACAGTATTTGACTCATCATAAATGGCAAAGCTTGTCCCCATCCCCTACCCTAGGACCACCCCACAAGTCCATCCTGGTGGTTATTTAAACTCTCCTTGTTTGTCCAACTGGGAAGTCTATTACTTCACCTTGCGCTCTCCCCTTTGGCTCAAGCTTAGGTTAGAGCCTGAATCCAGATCCTGCTTAAAGTATAAAGAAAATAGAAATGTTTTCAAGACTTTGGTTTTAGAAATGTCAAACAAAACAGTGTTGCTGGTTTGTTTGTTAAACTGACACCCCCTTCTCACCCCCCCACCCACACTCTGCAGGAAACCCAAACCCACCAGAGAGGCAGAAAAGTGAATCTGGACAGTTTAATTTCCCTGTTCTTGCTGATGCAAAGAGTAAACAGCATCCTGGGGGAGGTCAATCCAGTTTCAAATCTCAGGGCAAACCCATTAAGCTGCTATTATTATAGTAACATGGAGAGGCTGCCCCGTTAAATCAGGATTGTTTTTAGGGTACCTTAAAGGTCCAACACCCTAGATGTGGCGAGGCCTCCTCATCCCACCTTCCTTGTCACAAGTCAAGAAAACCCCTATGGTCTGTCCCAAAACTCTCTCGGACTCCTCCAAAGTCCAAGACCAACATCTAGAAAACTACCCAATCCAAAAGCCAAGAAGTAGGAGAAATGGTGAAGTGCTGCAAGGCTATCTGGCTATGGCCATAGAAATATCAGCACTGAAGCACCTTCTCTCACCCCACACAGATCACCAATGACCTGCCATAGAAAGAGAAAGCCAGGAGGAAGAAAACTCAAGTGGTGCTGGTCAGATCAGACCAGATGCGATCAGATACAGCCAGACTTGGCCCTGAGGAATTTCTACAAACCTAGGTCAGGGCTGTGAAGGAGGCAAAGCTCCTCCTTCTCCTCTGTGACAGAGGCAGCGAAGTCAAGCCCAGCAGAACATTTCTGGACTGCAAATTGCACTGAGAACTCAGTCTGCCCCCACTCGACTCCAGAACCTCTTCTCGCAAAGAATCAGCCTCTTTTCCCAAAACCCACCTCAAAGGAACCACAAACCAGAAACACACACAGCTCCATCCAAGGGTTCGGCCACCTATCACTCTGAGCCCTGCTCTTCCTGGATGGTATAAGAATAGAGAACAGCCAGCAAAAAAGGTCTCCAATGCCACCTGTCAGTGTCCTGTCTCCTTCTCCATCAAGATTCAGGCCCGGGCACAATGCAGAGACAGCACTTGTCTATGGACAGCAGGCAGTCATCCCACAGAGCAACAATGGAAGCACATCTGTAGCCCTCAGGTCTATACTCAGACCAAATCCAGAGGGTAGTTATGGGCACAACCAAAACCTCAGGACCAAAATCCTTAATCTTAGCCTGTGTAAACACATTGTACTCTCTAACCCTTCAGACCAGCAGGAAGGAACCACATTGACTCAGTCCATAAGGATCTAGATTGTCAAGCCAGTCTGGCCAACATACCATAGCAATTAAACAAGGACCCAGAGGAATCGTGGTTTGGTCAGACTCTGTCCACACACAGCTCCGACTGTCATGTCACCTGAATCAAGGGGAGGCAGGTTTAAGGACGGACTCTGCAGACTCTGAAGAATGAGGGGAATTGGTCAAGCTAGCCTTTGACCCTCAGCCACCATGAAAGGCCATGAGAAACTTGGTTTGGTCTTCCCTTGCTATAGGCGCCATGGAAGCAAGAAAGGGAACTCTGGCCTAAGGCCAGAAGTAGATGCAAATAAATATAGTCTTTTTTGATGCACCTCATCCTGTTTTTACTCTTGTCTCAGAGCACTCTGGGCTTTAGAGTTCAGTCCTGGAGAACTCTGCAGTCACACAGACAGCAAAGTCCCTGAAGTGGGGGGGCTGAGATCAAGCCAAAGATTTGCACCCTCCTGCAGCAGCAGATCTATCTGGCTTTTTCTCCTCCAAGTGTGGAAAGCCTTGTTTCTATCGCCTCCAGACGTAGAGCACTGGGTTCCTATCTCCTAGAACTGGAAGGGACCTTGAAAGGTCATCAAGTCCAGACCCCTGCCTTCACTAGCAGGACCAAGTACTGATTTTGCCCCAGATCTCTAAGTGGCCCCCTCAAGGACTGAACTGGCAACCCTGGGTTTAACAGGCCAATGCTCAAACCACTGAGCTATCCCTCCCCCCCCGCACAGTAGGAAGAGTACCCAGCAGTCAGCTGTAAAGCCCGCTGCTTCCCCCTCACCTTTATGATCTCAGGGTTACTCCCTCGGACAGCATAGTGAAAGACTGTCTCCCCATTTTTGTCGGTGACATCCAGCCGGGCATGGCACTCCACCAGCTCACACAGACACTCCATGTTTCCCTTCCGGCAGGCGAGCTGCAGTGGGGTACAGCCATCCTCGCACTCTGTGCTGTTCACACAGCTGCAACACAAGAGAGTAAACAGGAGGGTCCCTGCCCTGAGAGAAGACATTCAGTACAACCCCCTCCTAGAGGTTTGCGTCAGATTCCCTAAATTACTGTGTTAGAACTAATTGTTTCATGTACTTGGTGTTTATGAAAGCAAGGGGCTGACAGCCCATGGAAGACCATGGGGAAGTGCAGTGCAAGCTTCCTCCACTCACATCCCTGCCAAAGCACTCATTCCTGCCATCTAGTGCCTCCTGCTATTCCAGTACTGGAACCACCAAATAGCACTGCTAACATTCCTTGCTCCTGATGTGCAGCATCTTCTGCTAGATTGTACCCAATGACCGAGAGGAGAAAGCTCCTGCATTAACCCCTCAGTCCCTGAGCTATCCAGTTCCTAATTCCCCTTGTCCACACTGAATGTTTCCCCAGATCAATGCTGAAAGGGAATGGGGCATCTAGGCCAAAGTGATCTACAGCACTTTATTATCCAGAAAGACAATTCCTCTCCCTTCTTGTTGCTTATGTAACATGCCTGCACAGCGTACTGCAACCCCCTCTAGTGGCTGGTCCACATAGATTATATAACAGCCTTACTACTGCTACCGGCTAGTAGATTTACTCCTTCAGCTCAAATGCAGGAGGTTGGTGCTGAAGGTAATGAGCTCAAAGCCCGCTAGCAACTCCCATGGTGAGTGTTAAATTTATACCCTTCAATAATGGGTGAGCAGCAGGTTTAAAACAAACAAAAGGAAGTATTTCTTCACACAACGCAGAGTCAACCTGTGGAACTCATTGCCAGAGGATGTTGTGAAGGCCAAGACTATCACAGAGTTCAAAAAAGAACTAGATAAGTTCATGGAGGATAGGTCCATCGATAGCTATTAGCCAGGATGGGCAGGGATGGTGTCCCTAGCCTCTGTTTGCCAGAAGCTGGGAATGGGCGACAGATCACTCGATAAACCTGTTCTATTAATTCCCTCTGAGGCACCTGGCATTGGCCACTGTTGGCAGACAGGATACTGGTCTAGATGGACCTTTGGTCTGACCCAGTGTGGCTGTTCTTATGTAAGCCGTTATCACACCCATCATTTGACCAAGCTAGGCATTTAGGCCACTATCTGCCAATGTGAGATCAATGGAAGTTGCAGGAGCCAAGCTCTTCCAACAAGCAGCCTACTTTTATTTATTTAGGGGCTGGAATATGGATTTAGGTGCTTGACCTTGAAAGCATGGGCCTGAAGTGCACTCCTGCCCTGAGCTAACTCCTAGTGATACTCCTTCAAGAGAGCTCCTCAGCCCTTGCCTTAGGATGCGATTGTGTCGGAAACTCCCCGGAAGCTCTGTCTCCACTGCCACATGCGCCAGGGACCAATGGGGGTGGTTACGGAAACAGTCGCTCAGTTGCTGGAGGACCTCCAGCTGCAGGGGTTGTGGTGAGCTCTCGTAGAAGGGGCGCAGCTGCCTGGCATACTGCTCAAAGCGCTCAACGGCTTCCGTCTCATTGTCTAACTGGAAGAGCCTGGAGAAGAATAAAGGGAATGAGAATGCAGCCCAGCTCCCCTCGGTAGAGACCAAAAGCCAACCCTCCTAGCACCAGGGAGACACACTGATTGTCCACACCCTAGTGCTAGGCATTTCTCCTCCCGCTTGCATTCACTCTTAAGGACTCCTCACCCGGTTGGGCATCCTATCCCCAGTGACAGCACCTTCAGCCAGAAAGATGTTTCCATTCCCCATGCTGCCACTCTCCCTGTTCTCAGAAAATCTCCACTCTGGCTCCAAAACATAACCAGAAGAGGAAAGGGTCGTCTGTCACTCACCGAAAGGCGACCAGATGACTCTGAGAGTTCACCAGCAAGCAGTCCCAGGAGCGAGCGTTTTTGTTCTTGTACAGGATCACCCTGTCGTCCTCTCTCAGGCGTGTGAGAGCCACATACTCTGACAGGTGCACCTCCTTCACCCGGTAAGGGTTTGAAAACAGGTTGCCGACACTGTTGATGGTGTTTACAAGTCGGTCAAAAAACTGCATCTTTTGGGGAAATCAACTGTCCGCTTCCCTCACCCTGGAAGAAATCAGAGTCCAAATTCAGCTTAGGTCAGTACCTTCCCCCACCGCCCATATCTGGCAAAGCCACGAGACTTCCATGCAGTGACCTTAACCCCCAGCTTCCCAGTCCCTACCCCCAACACATTGCCTCAATACAAGTCCATTGACTCTTCATGTATTCCATGAGACAAGATATGCCATCCCTATCCTCCCTCAGAAAGGTATGCAATGCAGGGTGAAGAGTTGGTGCCCACATATCAGCTGAACAGATTTCTAGCAGGCACTGCCTGGCCCTGAAATTTCAGCCTCAGTCAGGGTCAGGGTCCCATTGTGTTGGGTGCTGTACTATGAGATGGGCCTTGTCCCAAAGAGCTTACCATCTACACAGACAAGGAGTGGGAGAAAGGCCAAGCCTATTACCTCAATTTTACAGATGGGGAACTGAGCTGCAGACAAGTTAAAGTGACTTGCCCAAGGTCACACAGAGAGTCTGTGGCAGAGCCAGGAATCAAATCCAGATCTCCTGAGTCCCAATCCAGTGCCTTAGACATAATACAACCATAAAAGGAGTTGAAGCTCTTAGCTAAGTCCTCAGCCATCCCTTGCAAACTACGGCCATGATTTTGCCTTATTCACATTACCTCACCGACATCACTTCTGTCGCCTCCCTCAACCTCCATACTAAGACCCCAATCCTGCAAACATACTGCCTTAACTTTACTACCAGTGGAACTACTCATGGCAGTAAAGCCTAAACATGCCATTTTTAACTTGGACCACGTGGAGTGGTATGAAACAGATGTTTGGAGTATAAAATTAGTGTTGTGTGGAAGTAGATGGCCATGGGCGTGGCCTAGATTTGAAGTTGACGGTTATGTTGAAGTGTGTCCTGTTGTATGATTGTTAATGGAGAGAATTATTTGTTTTTTTAAGTGCAAGCTGTTTGTACAGCGTTCATCATTTTGGGAAGTTACTGTCTAACATCTGTAGTAGACTTAATTTAGGTGATGAAATGAGGAAGCCTGTCTGCTAATGTGTTGTAACAGCTGCTCATGTACGGAGTTAAAAGTTGCATATTTTGCGCAGAGGAGGAAGTTGGAAGAGGCAAATACATCATATTGAGGGTGAGGCAGAGGAGAGAAGGTGAAATCATGGCTGTAGGTCAGATGAGATGGCTGAAGACTTAACTAGGCATTTGCTGGCTTTTGGTTATATGGTTATATTTATGGAAGTCACTTGAACAACCTTAACTGTTTTTTAAGGAAGTTGCCAGGTTTTTAAAGTCTACATGAATGCGGATAGTCATACAGACAGCTGTCCACCTTGATACATCCCCTTCCAGAGCCCTCATGCCCACGCACTGTCCTGAGTCAGTTGGCCCGGTGGCCCTCACAGCTGCAGTCCACCATAGCCATGTTCCCCATTCTCTCCATGCATGGCCCAGCTACTCTCCCTGCTATACATAGCCTTGCTCCTCTGCCCACAGCCCTGATTATAAAACATCCTTGGTCCCCACCAAGCTCCCCACTCTTCCACCACATGCCGCTTTGAAATATTGGTATGTATTGACACGGACACATAGTGTCTGTTAAATCTTTAATTTAAATCTCTGAAGTAGGGAGGAGAGAGAGTCAGTATGGATCTACTAAGACAGTACATTACGTGGACAAAAGTTTCTTCTGTAAGTAAACTTAGGCCAGGTCTAACGTTACAGATCTATATCTAACGACTTTGCTCAGGGATGCGAAAAATCCACAGCCCTGAGCGACACTATACCAACCTAACCCCCGTGTAGACAGAGCTGTATCAGTGGGAGAGCTTGTCCCGCCAACATAGCTACTGCCTCTCAGGGAGATGGATTAATGCCACCAAGATAAGCTCTCCCATCGGTGCAAGAGCGTCTTCACTAAAGCACTGCAGCTGCACTGCTGTAGATGAAGACAAGCCCTTATTTTTTTCTTTACAGATCCTGCTTCCTCACACATCCACTTGAAGAGAACTGAGGTGTGCTCCTTACTGAAGAGAGACTGAAACACTCCTCTCCTGTGAGCAGCATTCAATCTGATCACAAATCGGTATCAAGAATATAGCGCTTAGAAGAGGTATGAGTCAGGCTCTAGGTAGCAGCCTTCCAGCTCAACAGTCTGCATGTGAGGAACAGATGCTGCAGTCGCTGCTAGACTCCAGCAGAAGGGGTGTTAAGTCCTTCTGGTACAGAAGGAATTCAGCAAGGACATAGCCTGAGAACTGAATCTGGTCTGCTTAGATCACCTCTAAACTGAAAGGAATGGCCAGCCACCCACCCACCCTCAATCTTGAGGATTTCCTAAAAGACTTTGCCCTGACAATGAAACAATGGCCTCTCTTCACATCCACTGTGTGCAGCCAAGCTAAACCCAGAAGGTCACAGGGTTTAGGAAGAATATTGGCATAGAAACTACCTGATTTAAATAAAAATCAGACCACCACACAAGAGTTTGGGAGGCTGGCTTAGAACTACTTCATCCTTCTGAAAATTTGTATAATGATGACATCAAAGCCTGCAGTTCTGTAACTTTCTTCACACATGTTATAGCCATAAAATGATAGATGCAAGAAAAATCAGTTTCTGTGAGGCTCTAAAGGACCTGAGGAGGATAGAGTTCAATCCCATGAATTTTCAAGTTATGATCTGAACATGCAGATTCATCAACTCTTTAATATACTGTTCCCTAAAGGATGACAAGGGACCAAGACGGGTTGCACCGGCATGTGGAAAGCAGAGACAACAGCCAAGTGAATTTTGTTTACATCCCAGGAGAACCTTAAATCAATCCAGGGCAAAACCAATTCTAAAATAACTGGCAAAGGGACAAGATTGGAGTTTCACAGGCCCCTTCTTCTCAAACAAAAAGCATCCTGGATCAGAGGACGCCTTATCTCTCTTGCATTATACAGACTGTGACTATTCACCGTGTAATTTGTCAGGGAAGGGATCCCTGAACCCTGACATCTTCCTCCATCTACCAAAGCAGAGAGAACTGAATGGTCAGAAAAAATCCAAACCTAAAAGCAAGAAAAAAGACCAACTAGTTTCTACTATGTATATAATTTAGACTAAAAACATCTTAGCCCCAATACAAATGCCAGCTCAGGGAGAAGACTGGGTCCCAGAACCTCGCAGGCTGGCAGAAAGAACAGCTGAAGGGAGTGATGGAGGATTTTGCGCCTTTGGTTGGAGAATGTCCAAAGCAGGCGGAATTGACAGAGTGCTTACAGCGGGGGTAGCCCATCTACACTAGGGTTCCTAATACAGATGGAGCTGAACTGGTGTTAGCAATGAAGGGACATATTTAAAAACTTCCTTAGTGTAGGCAGGGCCCCCAGATCTCTGCTGTAACCATTAGACAATGGTCATCCCTTTCCAGCAAGAGGGGGAAGTTAGCCAGGTGAGTTCAGCTCCTATGCACATAACTTTTTGGGGAAACCTAACAGCCTAAAAACAGGATCTACAAAACAAATAGCAGGCCAAGGGAAATTTGACACAGGGTATCTAACACAGCATTTCACCACACTCCCAAAAGAAATCTCAAACAAACCCCAACCACTTCCAAGTTGGTGAAAAACGAGAGATAGAGGGGGAGCAGAGGAATTTCTGCTAGTCAGAGATCTCTTTTTTGTATTCAATTCTAGAAAAGAGGGAAAATGCTGAATGGAGAGAAGGAAACAGAGCATAAGCACAAGATAGACCACCTTATGCAGGTTGTTTATCTTTTATCCCCACCCATCCAAAGAAAAGATATAGGAAATGAACTATATGCAAAAAGAGGAACAGAAAACTAGTTCAACACACACACACACACACACACTCACACCAAAGAGGAAAGCAAATATGAAGCTGTGGCTCTTTTGTTCCTTTACTAACAGCTGACTTCCCTCTAGTCTCTGTCATTCATTTCCAGGAAGGGCATGTGGGGTTTTCGCTGTGCCCCAAAGACGCCCACTGGCTTCGCTGCAGTTTGATCTCCTGTCGAGGCCCTGCACTGCGCCATCCTTCCAGCTGAGGCTGGAAATTCCCCCTTCGCAGGGCCACTCGGCCCCACGCCTGCCCTGGCCAGAGCGGGGTCAGCGCTTCATTCCCCTCCGCCAGGCAGGGAAGGAGGCAGCCCCACGTGGGGCGCGCAGGGCTCTGTGGCGTCGTGCCACGGGCTGGGGTGGGGAGCCGCCCGCCTGGCAGTGCCAGCCCGGGGGCACCAGCGCCAGGGAGCAGGCCCGGGGGGTGCAGTGGGAACGGGGCGGCGCTGACTGGCCACCCCCGCCCCCGGCAGGGTTTGGCGGGCGCGCGCCCCGGCCCGCGGAACCGACGGACCTCGAGCCCGGACCTGCCGCGTGCTCGGGCTGCTGCTGCTGCTGCTGCCGCCACCGCCCAGCCCACTGCACCTCGGGCCCCCACAATCCTTAGCGGGAAGCCCAGGCCCGTGCCCCTCCCCCAGACTCGCTTATCGCCCGAGTCACTTACCCACCGCTCACTGCTACCCGCCCGTCAGTCGTCACCAAAAAGGACTGCAACGTCACGTGATCCCCTCTTCGCCAACCACAGCGCTCGCTCCTCACTCTCCCGCCCCGCACCGGCCCCTGGCCAATCACAGGCGCCATCCGATCTGGGCGGGGGAAGGGGCAGGAGCTGGGGCCCGGATGACTTTTGTTTTTGAACGCCCTGTCCATAGTAGTGTAGTTCCGCCGGCGGCCATGTTTGAGCGGGGCGGAAGTAAAGGCAAAGACTGATGGTAGCGTGACAGGCATCTTTGTGAGGGGCAGAGGACTTCCTCACACCCACCCACCCCTTAAAGAGACAGTGACCTGAAAACGTTCCCCCATTTCCACTGAGCCGTCATGACTCTCCCGTTCAGTGGCAGGGGGAGGGCTCTAGATTCTGTGCTGGGGGGAGACCAACCTCCTGCTCTGGGCCACCCCTGATTTCTCTGATTGGACAAGTGCCACTGCATGGCTCTGGGGGCTGCACAGCACCCCTGGCCCTGCACCCTCGTTGCAAAACATCCCAGAAAGAATTAATTGTCCTTTCCCGCCCAGCTCGAAGCATGAGACCAGCCTCGTGGCCAGTCTCATGCTTCGAGCTGGGCGGGGGCGGGAAAGGACAATCAATTCTCCCCGGGACGTTTTGCACATCTGTTTTTTATTTCCCTACATTTTTCTGTGAAAATGTTTCAGTTTTGGGTAAAAAAAATGTCCAGTGTCAGAAACTGCTTCCGTCTTAAAACACCCAGAACCTGAAAAACGAACCTTCCTACCACAGACAGACCTTTCTACTGAATGTCTTTCAGGTTTTGTATTTTGTCAACCACAATTAAAATGCTCCTGCTGAGCCAAAAGCCCCTGCTCTTGAAAAAAAAAGGGCGCGGGGAGGGGGGGGTGTTAAGTAAAATATTTCAATTACCTTTCCTAAAGTCACAGATTTTAAGGCCAGAAGATGGGTCATTAGATCATCTAGTCTGACCTCTTGTAGATCACAAGCCATAAAATGTCACCCCTGTACTGAGCCTAGTAACAGGTATCTGACTAACGTATATCTTCCAGAGAGGCATCCAGTCTTGATTTGAAAATAACAAGAGATGAAGAGCTCTAGTCACTGTGCAACAACATGATGTCCAGGCTGAAGTCAAAAAAACACTTTTTACAGTGTTGCCAACTCTCATGATTTTGTCATGAGTCTCATGATAATTACTGTTTTCCTTAACACCCCAGCCCCTGGAGTCACGTGGATATGTGATGATTTCAGCCTTCATTCTGAAAGAAAAAGTAAATTTCTAGCCCTCATGGCTGTGGAGAAAGCTTCAAAATGTGACTCCAATGCCTGCTAAAGCAGTGGTTCTCAACCAGTGATACGGGTACCCCTGGGGATGCACAGAGGTCTTCCAGCGCTACATCAACTCATCTAGACAGTTGCCTAGTTTTACAACAGACTACATAAAAATCACTAATGATGTCAGTACAAACTAAAATTTCATACAGTGACTTGTATATACTGCTCTGTATCCTATACACTGAAATGTAAGTACAATATTTATATTCCAATTGATTTATTTTATAATTATATGGTACAAATGAGAAAGTCAGCACTTTTTCAGTAATAGTGGCTGTGACACTTTTGTATTTTTATGTCTGATTTTGTGAGCAAGTAGTTTTTAAGAGAGGTGAAACTTGGGGGTGCGCAAGACAAATCAGACCCCACTTCAGGAGTACAGTAGTCTAGAGAGATTGAGAGCCACTGCCCTAAAGGCTCAAAAAGCGGAAGGCAAATAAAAATAACACCAAATCTATTATTTTTACATAATCTAATGATTTTAAAACCAATCTCATGATTTTTGGTGAGCCTGACTTGTGATTTTTTAACATTTGGAGTTGGCAAAACCGGACCCATGAACGGCAGGACTATCCTAGAATGAGGGGAAGGATGGCAAATTTAGTCCCTCTTTTTTCCCCAAGGACTGATACCGGCATGAATGCAAAGGAGTCTCAGCAAATGCTATGTCCTGTGGCACAGAAATCACTAGCTATGTAACCCATATGACCGAGTTTCTGGAAGAGATGATAGGAAGCCCGGGGGAAAAAAAACACTATATTACCCTGCAGTACTGGTCTAAGGCTTCAGTAACATCATTGTCATCGTTGAACCATTACTACAGGTTAATTTTATAAAGGAGAGAAAAGCTAAACCATGATGTTCTGATGGCTGAAACTAGCCAGGAATCATCCCCTTTACAGGTCCTTCCTTTCTGTATTCGTCCATGCAGAACTAAATGCTGTGTTGCAATGTTTATCCCTGCCCAATGTAACAAGACAAGACCCCAAATAAATTCAAAGAGATTCATTCATTGTCCTCTAAACTTGGAGGCAGCAGGCCAGATGTTGGAAAATTGCAACTGCTCAGTACATTTCAGGAGAGTCGTGTGACCAGACCCCATGACTGGTGCACTGAATGGTAGCGGGAAGGCCTGCTGTTGGAGGCAGTAGGAAACTCCTTTTTATAGTAATCTTAGACATGTCACCCCTATATGACGTGTCTCTCAACACTCACAACATATTGATATAACCACTCCAGAAGAGGATGGGTGAACACTTCCATTTTTTTGGTATGGATTACACCTGCCTCTAATTAAAAATACTTTCTTCAGAAAAAAACAACAACCCCACCACCAAACAACAATGGTTCCCCTTCCTCTCCACTTTTAATATAAACTCATCCAACATTTTAAAAGAAGCTATTTAAAACATTCCTAATCATGAGTGCTTTGAAGTCCTCAGATGCAAGACACTATTAATAACACAATAATAATACTGCCCACAGCTACAATGCTTTCCACCCAAGGATATCAATGCACTTTGCCCAGGTTAATTAATTTAGCCTTACAAGAAGTCTGGGTGGGAGGGGAATGATCAATATCCCCAGTTCACAAAGGGGAAACATGAGAGACTAAATGGTTTGCCCAAGTGCGACAAGATGGGTGAGGTAATGCTGTTAAGTTTTGCTTTCTTTTTCTTCATGTTGTGGAGTTGCCATTTCGGATGGTAACATTCCATATCTTCCATTGTTGTATGCAGTGTAGTTGCAGTCCTGCTGGTCCCAGGATATTAGAGAGACAAGGTGGGTGAGGTAATATTGCCCAAGTGACAAAGCCAGGACTACCCCCTACACCTTCTGATTCCCAGTGCTATGCTTTAACAACAACAAAATCATCTCTCCCTATAAAAGTACACATATCATTATTAATTATTAATGCCAAGAGTCATAATGGTTATTAATACATACAAGAACAAACGTACTTGGCCCTTTAAGATTAATGCCCAGCACCAAGATGGCAGCTTCCTGTCGCTTCCAATGCCTGTGCTGTGCCCTTCGCTAAGATGGGGAGGGAGGGAGGGGAAACAATGATGTCATCGCATGACTGTGTTTTTATGAATGAAAAGAATCCTGTGAGTGAGTAATTCCAGGAAACTCATATTACAACTCAGCAGATCTCAGCCCAGAGCCCAGCTCCTCTCCAGACAACAACTTCAAACAAGCAGGTTACAGAGCAAAACCATTAAGGAAAAGGATCTCCAAGGGGATAAAGAAGGGAGGAGAGCAGCAACAAAGACTCGAACCAAGGAACACCGCGCAGTAAGTGAGAACTCTCCACTTATTTCTTTCCCACCCCTCCATAGGAGGGGTGTTTACAGACTTCAGACAGGGGTGTTTACAGACTTCAGAGAGCTTGGGGTGGTGTGTTTATGTTGCTGGCTGTGTATGTGTGTATCCCACCAGTGTGGGCTTTTTGTTTTCCTTGTGCCCTCCCTACCCAGAGAAGGATAAAAAGCCTGAATGATACAGCTCTCCTCTGTGGCGTGTTTATTTTAGGAGTGCGTGTGTACAGCTAAAGGGAGGGTTGATGTCAGCTGAAATCAAGGCGGGCGAGAGTGTGTCTGGTGAAGGACATGGCTTTATCAGTTTTGGATATAAGGGGTTTATCTTCAGAGAAGCGTGGGGGGCGAGGAGCAATGGAGAGGATCAAGTGTTCAAAAGCACGGAGTGTCTCTGTGAGGGTGCATTCATAGCTGTTTTATACACACCCATTGCTGAGCTTAGACAGCTGTGAAGGCAGGAAATCTCTCAATAACAGAGAAGTTACTCATGGCGCAAATTAACTGTGTGTGGGGCATGTGTGTATCTGAGTGAAAGAGAGGTACAACCGAGGCCCTGATCTATTGAGAATCCGCTGGCACATTTAATAAGACTAGAGATGTTAGCCCTTCTATCCTGGCCAAATCTAGGATTGCCGTCTGTCCAGATTTTCTCAGGATGATCCCTTTTTTAAGGTAGTTGTCCTGGGAAATCTGTATGGGTGCTCAGTACACACTGCCAACTGTCCAGTTTTATGGGCTCAGGATCATCCCAGATATCCCATTTTTTTGTACCTCAGAGGTACACAATCACAGCCAACTGCCACTTGGGGTAAACTACGAGGACCCCATCTTGTGTTCTTTGCTTCATCTTGAGCTCCCATTGACTTCAGTGGTAGTGTTAGCTATGCAACAGTTGCAAAATTTAGCCCCTAAATTCCTTTTGAGGTTTCGGTTGGATAAATATTCTTCTTCCTTTACCTTCTGTCCTGAATTATTGTGTAGTATTGCTGTGCACTGTTGAGCAGCTGCTGAGTTTCAGCCCAGAGGTGGCTGCATTTCAGTGGCAGGTGAAGTGATCCCTGTGTAAGCAGCATAGCTTGGAAATGAATTTACAGAGCACTTTGAGTTCTAGGGATAAAAGGCGCTAGTTACATTTGCCAGCAGATGCCATACAAGTACCAGGCTTATTTCTTATTCTAAGGGTATCTGGGGGTGGGGGGAATGACACGGTCACATGCCAACATGTGATGACTTGTGGGCAAATGCTGAATTTTTAATGACTACCACTGAGTATACATTAAGCATAGATCATACTTGTGAGATGTGTGTACTGTTTCTTTAAATCTATAGCAGGAAGCCAGGCAGGAAGGGCAGGGGAAAGTTCGAGGCAGAAATTCTATAGGGAAGCAGAGAGAGTAGCTTAGGGTTAATACTTTCTTCATGTTCAATGTTAGAATTAAGCGACTCATTATCATATGACAACTATTATATCAGATCCCACACAAATACTCGGAGGTAAGGTTGCTAGGCTGTGAATCCTGCTAATGCAAGCCATAAAAAGCAAGGAAATAGCAGTTAAGGCATTCACACCCTCCCACTTCACTACACTCATTAGTTCCTCTTCTGAACCTCACATACCCCCTCTACCACCCACAGGTCATACACTGGTATCTCCACCCTCCTCCAGTGTTTGGGACGCCGCTTAACACCCAACATAATCAACATTGCTGGGATCTGCCTCTACTGAGCTAGGTTGCGGAGGGATTCCCTTTGGAGTTCTCCCTCTCCCACAACACTGAATGGAGGTTTCTCCAGGCAGATGCCTCTCTTCAGGTGCAGCTACTGCTCACCCTTCAAAACCTGGTGCAGAGTGAGAGGAAAAGGTCCAGTTTTCCCCTACTGGGACAGCCTAATGCACTGTCCCGATGGGGAATTACTGCTAGAATTAGATGCTACTAGCAATAGTTTTACCCCATGCCCACACACTTGCCACCATTGCTACCTCCTCCCACTCAGTGTCAACCAGCGTATCTGCCTACTTTTAGCACACCCATGTATCAAGGCACCTTTAGCTGCCAGGCCAGCTCGCTTCTCTCCCCCCATCAAATCACAGAATTACAACCCTCCTGCCACCTCCAAATGGTGGTAAGGGAAGAGAAGAAGCTACTTCTCCTCCTCTATGGGGGGGAAACCTTTCCCCCCCCCCCCTTAATCTAAGTCCAATGGAGCTACATGCTACAATGCTGGGCATGAATCAATACAGTGAGCCCAATCCTGTTCCCAGTGGAATCAATGGAAGTTTTGCCCCTGAGTTCAATAGGAGCAGCGTCCAGCTAAGTGGGGTTGCTGTTGGAACCACAAACGTTGAAGCATGGGAGTTTGGCAGCTAAGTACCTTGGAGGACTAGGTCTGAATTCCCTGTCCCTTGTGTGTGTTAAATCACACCCCTAAAGCAGGGCGGACTGGAGGTAGTTTATAGTCATTCCAACACGTGGGAAAAAACAGGGACTGAAAAACACTGATTAGCTAAACATGGTGTTTAATGTTCTGCATTAGCATGTGAGGCACAATGTAGCTGAGTTAATGCCACTGGGGGACCCCGACAATTGAATTTCCTGACATTTGTGCACGAGGTATCTTAGCTTTAACATCTCACCCACGCTTCTTAAAGTAGCAGAAGACTGACTCTGCACAGACTCTGGTAACCACGGGTGGGGGCCTGCTCCCCGTCTCTGATTCCATCTTCGCCAGATCAGGGAAGTCCTACCCCAGTTTCCAACTCCACAGTCTCCTGTCTCTGACAGTGGGCATCTCAAGCTGCGCGTCTCAAGTGACTATTCTTGTGAATTTGAATTAAAGTCCTTTCACCTATGACAATGGCAGACTGAGCCCGGACAAGCATTTCTGTACTCAGCTGCAATGAACTCAGGTTACATGAGGATCTGATTTTTTTTGTCTTAGTTACTGTAACCTCTTACAGTTTGGCCTCTCTGCCCCTAACAGCCCCCGCTCCCTCCAGCCAATCAAATATTGCACTGTTCAGGTCATCCACCTCTCCCATTGCTCTGACCATGTCACCCCATCCATGACCTCCCTTTTTAGTGTCTCTCTTATTGTATCTGATGCCAGCTCCTCACCCACACATCCAGGGCCCTACATATTCCACCCCCTTCTTCCAACTCTGCTCTCATTTCCCCCTCCTTCTCCCTCACTCCCTATACTTCTCCCAACCCTCTCTTCCTTAGGGCTCTTTCTCATGCTCTTGTATCTCCACCTTCCCTTGTTCTGCTCCCTGCGGTTGGAGCAGTCTGCCTCTTCTCAACCATCAGGCAGCATCTCTCTGCCTTCAAGGCCACCTCTTCCAACACCTCCTCTTTCTCTTATCACTAGCCCTCACACCCTCCCTTACCTGGTCTGTCAGCCCTGTCCTGTCTTGCTTACACTGGAAGCTCATGGGGACAGAGAACACATCTTGCTGGGTGAATTCACAGCGCTCTATGGCTGCTGTTTCATGATAATCATGGTCACATTTCAGCCTTGCAACCCTTCCCCTCCCTGCCACCCTGCCGCAGTGGGAGAATTACCGAGAATGGGGCATGTATAGCCTTGGTGACCTTGCTGCTCTCGGTGCTGAATCACAGTGAGATGGCTTTTCTCCCTCCCACACTCCTGCTGCTTCCCTCACTCCTGCTCCTCCTCCTCTGGGACTCTCCAGACATTTGATTCACTCAGCCACAGAGCAGAGGAGTCTTTGCCACCTACCTGTTCTGCGTCAGCCCCCAGCATGGGAGAGTGGGGCAGAAAGCACGTGGTGTTTCCGTGAAGTGAGGTGACTCCTGGCACTGACACTGTTTTGTTTCTTTTGGTGTGTGTTTGAATGGGCTTTGTCAGAGCCCCGGCTTCATGGCTCTGCTCACGTTTCACAGGCAAGGCAGGTAGCAAACTTGTGCATGGTTGTGCAGGTACATCTGGGCACATCCTTGTTGTGTATTAGACCCACGTGCATGTAGGTGGGACAAAAATAGTGTCCGTATTTCTAGTGCCTTCTATCCCAAATGGCTTTCTAGACAGGGCTCGCTCTGCCCCCCCATGAGATGGAAGGTGGCTGCTCTGCGGCAGTTTAGGGCAGGTAACGAGAATGATACCGCTCAGCCAGGTGGAAGTCTGGGCGGTGTTTCTGCATGCAGGCCTACGTGAGCGCATTGGCAGGAGTCGCCTGTATTTGTATCCTCACAGGGGGCGTGTGGGGCGATGGGTCACAGACTCACTCTGGTCCCCAGAAGAGGTCCCTGCCTGCCACAGGGCAGTCAGGTCAGCCCAGGAGGGAGCTGCCCCATTCCTGATTTGCCCTGGCATTTATTCCTAGCTCAGACCTCCCTCCTCCATCCCCTGTGGCATCTACATGAACCCCGGGGGTGACATCCTGCTTGCTGCCAGGGCTCTGGTTGGGGTTCAGGAGTGAAAGGGACGTGCCTCAGTCCCCTCCCGCCTCCAGTGTTGGGCCCTTGTGAAGAGTGTTCTCCATGAGCCTGGCTTACCCCAGCTCGTGGGCTCAATCGAGTATCATGTCTGGGCACGTCTCAGCAGAGCAAAGCGAGTGACTCCTTCCCTCTGCTGCTGGCCTGTCCGTCTCACATCCCGAGGGAAAGATCCGTGGCTCAGCTCAGCCCTGGCGGGATTCTGAAGGAGAGGTGGCTCAGACAGACACGTGCACCCTGAATGGCTTTTGAGGGGGGCAGGGGAGGCCGAAGGAGCCCTTTGCGCTGCTTGTGACAGGGACTCCTCTCAAATCCTCTAACTCTAGGGCACAGGACTGGGGTATTTCAGACAAGTTTGTAAGTTTCGAATGGCCACCTGCTCTCCCCCACTCCTCCAGGCCAGGCTCAGACATTAATTTTGGGTCCCCGGCTTGAGCCCCCTTGTGCTTGACCTTTCAGTGGGGCTGGGCCCTGGCAGTTCCCATTGACTTCAGTGGAATCCCCTTTCCCCACCCCTCCAGCCCTGGGCACCTGTCTGTGGTCCCCAGAGAGAGTAGGGGAGGGGGAGCACAACCCCCTGCACACGTAGACGCCCCAGCGGCGTCACTGCTGAACCCTGCTCCCCTCCCTGCTCTTCGGTTTTGTGGGGGCCTGTGCCACAGCAACACGCACAGCTCCCCCAGTGGATCCCTTCTCTTATGCCTGCACTCCCACCCCCCAAAAAAACCTGCCTGCATCCATCTGCCTCTTGCCTGTCGCCCCCATCCCTCCCTCTCCTACGCTTGTCTGTAGGGCTCTGTAATCTGTCAACAAAGCTCTGCTTCCCAACCCGAGATCAAGGGAGAGAGTTTAATCTCTGCCGAGGCCCACTGAGCCAGACAGGGCAGGCCAGGTGCCTGCAGGTGAGAGGGGGGCCTGGAAGAGCAGAGCCCCCGGGCAGTTTCCTGGGTCACGCTGCAGCCCTACCAGCCAAACACCCCTTTCCCCGGCCTCCCTACTGATCTCTGGTCCTGCTGCTGCCTGTGTTGCTTTTACTTTCCCTTTAGCCGTCCTTTCCAGGCACGGACATTTCAGTGACACACACACCAGCTGCCTCCCCACCATGTTTCCAGTCAGGAAAGTTCTTGCCCTCCTGCAGTTCCTGGTGAAGGCAGGGGCCGGGCCCATCTATTTCAGGACGGACGGTGTGGGGCAGCGGGGAACCTGTCTATAACCTGCATTGGGAGATAGGTGGGGAGCCCTGGGTTCTGCCTGCTGCTGGTCATTTGGGGGAAATAAGGGAGGGGAAGGAATTTTGGAATGTTTTGCTTTTAAAATGAAATGACTGATTCATTCAGTGCTGGGTCTCTGCGCTCCCCTGACCCCCATCTCTCTAGCGGGACAGAGGGTGCACCCCCCCCGTGAACGTGTCCTCAGGGAAGAGACCAAGTGATTTATGTTCCAGGCTTATGGGGCTGGGGCAAGAAATGCTGGGGAGCAAAGAAGGGATGGGGGGGGGGGGGATTTGTAGGGCCAGGCTGCCTTCCCCCCTCCTCCCACTAACGGAGCCAGAGGCGTGAAATGAACAGGGATGGAGGGGAGTGACATGTTGCCTCTGGCTTGTTTGCAGGGTCCTCGTTTGGGGAGCACGACTGCAGGAGACAATGTCTGCAGACAACTTATCGAGCAAGGCCCTGAAGGTACGAGTGAGTTCGCACCAAAGAGCACAGCCGGCATCACCTCCTCTCTCCCTGCTCCCCCATCCCGCCCTTCCCCATTCCTCTCTCCCACCCTCAGGAGTGGTGGAAGTGCCCGTAAAGTGGGGGGACCACTGGCACCTGAACCCTGGCCCCACCCCTCACACCACCCCTTCTTCCCGAGGCCCATCCTCATGCCACCCCTTCTCCCCCAGACCCCACCCTCACGTCATCCCTTCTCCCCGAAGCCCCACCCCCACACCGTGACTTCCCCCAAGGCCTCGCTCCTGCACTGCCTCTCTTCCCCTCAAGATCTCGGCCCCCCATCGCTCACCCTTACAACCAGTAAAAAGGGGGAGTGCATAGCCCTCCCACTTTTAAACGTGATGGGACCATGGCCCCCTGGACCCCCCCTTCCGGCACCCCTGCCCACCTTGTACTCTCTTCTGTTCCCCCACCTCCCTTCCTCCTCTCTCCAATGCACTCTTTGCTCACCCACTGTCCTCTCTTGGCCAGATCAAGCGCGAGCTGGGTGAGAACACGCCCCACCTGTCGGACGAGGAGCTGATGGGGCTGTCGGTGCGGGAACTGAATCACCACCTGCGGGGCCTCTCCAAGGAGGAGGTGGCGCGGCTGAAGCAGCGCCGGCGCACGCTGAAGAACCGCGGCTACGCGGCCAGCTGCCGGGTCAAGCGGGTGTGCCAGAAGGAGGAACTGCAGAAGCAGAAGACGGAGCTGGAGCGGGAGGTGGACAAGCTGGCCCGCGAGAACGCTGCCATGCGCCTGGAGCTGGACGCCCTGCGGGGCAAGTACGAGGCGCTGCAGGGCTTTGCCCGTACAGTCGCTGCCCATGGCTCTGCCGCCAAGGTGGCCACCGCCAGCGTCATCACCATCGTCAAATCCGGCACCAACCAGGCCACATACTCCTAGTGCCCGCCCAACCCCCCCACGAACTGCGTCCTCCCTCCATGGCTGGGCCCAGCTCTTTACCCAGAATGGACAGCGGCTGCCCTGGCTTCTCCCACAACCCCTGCAGGAGACAGAATTGACCTGAAGACCTTAAAACAAGTGGTCCCTCGATTTCTCCCCACCTTGAACCAAGCGGTGGTTCAGCCCTCCATCCGCACCCCCCTCTCCCCCCATTAACTTGTCAAGCTGGGTGAAAATGTTCCGACAGGAATCTCCTAGCTGAAATATTCCCTCCCCGAACAATTGTGTGCTGTTATAAAAAGTTTCCTCTTAGCTTCTCCTGCCCATCGGTGCCCCTCCCCCCATATTTACCCAAGGGGCTCAGAGACCCTTCCCATTTGTTATTGGTAGGGGTACAGCTCCACTGACGCCAAGATCTGTGAGATAAGGGGGATGGGGAGGAAGAAGAGAATCAGGAGCCAGGCCAAGGACCTATTCTACTTTGTCAAGCACAGAGCAGGGGATGGGATACCTGTCCAGAGAATAGCCAGGAGTTGCCAAAACCCTGCTGCCCTCTCTCCCTAACTCTGGCCCCTCTAGTCCAGATTTTCTGTTGTGGCCTCCCCCGAGGGAGATAAACTGAAACCCTCCCTGCCCCCTTGTCAGTTGCATTTCGTGGGTCTTCACTTCCCTAAGCTGCCACACCTTTTCAGGAAGGCCCCGAAACAACTGCTATTGAGAGCAAATGGCAGAGGCTCTGCTAGCTGAGTTAAGTCTGTCTTCCAGGGACTGGGCATTAAGGGGAGCCAGGGTAGTGCTGCGGGAAAGAGAGGTTGCAGTTTAATGGAGAGGGGGAGGAAAAAGAGAGGACAAGCGTGGGAGTGATGGAGAGACAACAGGCTCTCTGTAGCACGTGTCAGGGCTGACTCCGCTCCTGGCCATTATAACTCAGATCTGGGCTAGACATCAGGGTGATGAGCACACTAGAAATACAAAGACTCAGCTGCAGGGGTGAATTTAAATTTAGCAGCAGGGCTAAATTTCCAAGATCTCCTGCAGGGCAGGGAATTGGTTTTGAGAGCGTGACCAGGATGAGAAAAAAAGAGGGAGAGAGAGAGAAGGAAAGAGAGGGAGAGTAGAGACACTAGAAAGAGGAACAAAGCAAGTGAGGCAGTTGGATAGAGAAGTAGCAGCAGGACTATGTTTGAAATACTGGAGGGAGGAGAGACTGTTTCAATCACATTTTGTGACCACAGAATTTAGAAGATCTGAAAAGAACAAAGGAGGCACAGCACGTTTCGGTGCGGCCCTGGTTGCGTAACCAGGAGCTGGCACAATTGCCAAATGAGCTGCAGAGATAAGCCACGCAGAAGGAAGTTGTAGTATCAATCTGGTTTTTGCTGGGCTGGATCCATTCATACAAAAACCAGCACAGCCTGAAAAGACAGATGGAGCCAATAACCAGCTGAAATGGGTTGGATGCTCACGTTTGATTCTTTAGCTTTAAAGATGGAATTTTATTTGGGGGGCAGGGGGAGCAGGGGGAAGAGAGCAGTGTCCTTTTATCTCGACTTACACACATGCTCACACCCTTTCCTTCTAATGGTGACATTTCCTCCATGGCATGGTGGGACTCTTCAAAAGGCCAGCAGGAAGGAAATAAACACAGCTGTAGTGGAGATAAAATTACTAGTTACATGACAGTAGCACCTGGACATCCCCACTGAGACTGGCACCCTGTTGTGCTAGGCACTGTACAAACAGAGGGAGAGCGGGCTCCTGCCCCCAAGAACATACCTGGGGGGAGGGGGGAGGGAGGGAGACGCAGAGGCACACAGGTGAAGTGACTAGCCCAAGGTTGCCCAGCAGGTTGGGGGCACAGCTGGGAATTGACAAGCCAGGTCTCCTGACTCCCAGTTCAGTGCCCTTTCCCCTGAACCAGGCTGGCTCAACCCACTAGCTGAGGGAAAGCGGGAAGGTGGAGAGCCCAGGTGGTGGCTCAGGGAGCAGGGGATAGTTCCCCGCTCCCTACCAGTCACAGGCACCTTTTCCAGTATCATTGAAATAGGAGCTTGGGCACAGGAGGGAGGCGGATCCATAAATAAATACGGACAGCGTAGGGGTCAGTAAAGGTAATACCGGGCAGTCACCATTAGGCATCTGTTAGGTTAGAGAATTAACCCCTTCATTTCCCCCACATCTGGTTGGTTGTCCCTACAGCTTGCCCCACCACCCACCACAGTGCCGCAGCCAGCTCCAGAGCGGTGCGGCCAAACTTCCCCCTCCGTGTACTTTGTGGGAGGTTCCATGGTTAGCCTCTCCCTTCCCCTTCCCCACCTTTGGTTTATTTATTGCACGAATGTAAGTTATTTTCACGTCCTCTTTGCCATTCCGCCTCTCGGCACAGCCAGGATGTTGGTACAGAGCCGTACTTTATATTTTATATATGCAAATCACATTTTATCTTATACTTATATAGAGCAAAAAAAAAGGTATTTATTTTCTGACGTACAGTAAGTGATCTACCCAACTCCTCTGTATTTTGTAACTTTACAAATAAAGCAAGTTTTTTTCCACAGAGAGGGTGTGAGTTTATTAAGTTGTAAAACAGATCTCTGGGCTTATCAAACTGAATAACTATTGCCAACTCTTGTGGTGCTCTCAGTTGGCTATTTTTCTCAAAGCCCCACTTGTTGGAGTCAAGAGCTTGCATGGAAAATATCTTTTTAAGTAAAGAAGTAAGTTACTAGCTCTGCCGGTTGGCCAGAAAAGGTTCAGTACATGAACCAGCTGCATCTGAAGTGCTCAGAACCTGGAAGTTGACTAAAAAGAACTCATGTTCTGTGTAATCACATGATTTGGGGGTCTGAGGTCTTTTAAAACACTTGGGGTTGTAGGTACTAGTGAATATGGATCCTAGTGGCAGTGTCAGAGCGATAGGCCTCAAGGTGGACTTCGCTTTTATATACAGGACTGGTCCAACATGGGAGGCAGCAACACGAACGCACACAGTGCCTAGACAACATGTCTCAGCCCTAAGGTGACCACCTGGGCTGGTATTTAACCAGCCTGGTCATTTTTTTTTTTTTTTTTAATGGTTTTCCCATTTCCCAGAAAAATAATTGAATCTGCTTTTTTTTTTTTTTTAATGTGGGTCTACAGCTTTGCATTATCATCACAATACACTGGGATAGCTAATGTTAAAAGTTTCTGTGTCTGGCTAAAGATGCTGCAGTGTTCCCACGTCTGCAGTTTAAGTCATAACAGATCAATACTGGTGAAACTACAGCAGCTGTCTGCCCATCAACACGCAAGCACACTGCATGTGTGCGCAAGAGAGGGTTTGAGTCATGGGAGAGTGAGGAGACTGGTATGTTATCAATCTTTCTAGACCAGCAGTTCTCAACCCACGACCCCCATGCGGCCCAATTAGCACAAAGCTGCGGCCCAGCTGTGTGCTAAAGCCCACCAGGCCGTGTGGCGGGTGTGGGTTCCCAGCTGCCTGACCGCCCAGTGTGGCGGGGCCCCGGGGCTGCCGGCCAGCCCTGCAGGGTCCAAGGTCTGGGACTGTCGGTTGGCCCTGTGGGGTCTGGAGCTGGCCCCGCTGGGTCAGGGGGCTGCCCCATGGGGTCGGAGCTGCTGCCTGGCCCCGTGGGGTCAAGCTCCAGGCTGCCATCCAGCCCCACACAGAGGCTCTGGGTCCCTGCTGCCGTGCCCAGGGCTCCACGCCTGGCCCCACTCTGTGGAGGGGTCTCTGGGCGGGAGGCGCTGGGCATAGGGATCCATCTGTGGGGGGAGGGGTGCGCTGTGGTTCTCAACCTGCGGCCCAGCGGCCCACAATGATAAATAGGTTGAGAACCACTGCTCTATACACTGTAAGTGGCAGTTGAAGTGGGGTGTGGAGGGGTGTTGCAGAGTTGCCTTGGGGACTGGGGTTGCGGCAGGCTTGCCTTGTGTGTGTGTGGGGGGGGAGGGGTGCCTTTTTTTTTTTTGGCATTTCAAAGGTGGTGACCCTATTCAGCCTTGCCCTGCAGCAGCCACCCCTAGGGGCAAGATGACAATCTGGTCTTCTTGCCCCATTCAACACCCTTGGCTTCCTGCTGAGATTGCCAGTGAAGGGGGCAATTAGTGCCAAGGGCTGCCAGGGTTCTCATCCTGCTAGGAATGGGCTGGAGCCGGATTGCAGCTAGGTGGCCTCTGGAAAATACAATTAGGTCGTAACAACTTTCAGTGGTTTTTGAGGTGGAAGGATCTGGATACTGAGACCATTGGCTGGTGTACATAGGGTCATGGGGGCTGCAGGTAGGGTGACCAGATGTCCCGATTTTATAGGGACAGTCCCGATTTTTGGGTCTTTTTCTTATATAGGCTCCTATTACCCCCACCCCCTGTCCTGATTTTTCACACTTGCTGTCTGGTCACCCTAGCTGCAGGGAGGGAAACACTGTGGGTCCATTCTGCTGCCTACACAGGAGCCTTGCAGCCAGGAGACCACACTGCCTTACTAATTAAGTTAAAGGGCGGGGGGAGGGGGGGGAAAGAGGGTCCTTCCTGATGGGGAACCTACAAGGAGCCAGGAGGCCCCTGTGGCAGGAATGCAGAATACAGCAGGAAAAGCAGGTGCATGATAGAATTCCAGGAATGTTACCTAGAGGTCAATGACTGCTTGGTAGTTGGTCCCACCCGCTCCACATTCCACAGAGCTGCCATCACCACAGGAAAACAAGGGTCCTCTTAACCTACATGGACAAACATGTGATGACTTCTGCTCGCCAGAGCCCAGGTGGGAGGGATTACTACAGAGCTTTGCAATGTGCACAGGTAAGTTCCCAGCCTCCAGGCAATGTTGAATCCACATACCTATTCTGCATTTGACATCCAGTCTCCATCTGCTTCCTACTGCAGCAGCCTCTAGTGCACTCCTGCCAGAATTCATGTTCTCAGCCTTCACCAGCCTACCAGGATCCCTCCTCTAGTGTAGTCTCACTATTGGTTGGGGCTTCTCCAATAAGTAGCATCTTGTTTCTTTGGGGATGCGTCCATACGAAGTAGAGAGGGGGTCCCTGTAACACAACTACCACATTTATCACCAATTTCATGCTGGCTAGAAGCGCATGGCAAAAATACAACAGTAAGCCTATAACCAGAGTGCACTTGGGGTTTTAAACTAAACTCAGTTACCCTACTGTAATACTTTGCAATTATATTTCCCTTTTCCCATAAACAGATAATCTCAAAGCACTTAGCATTATCATCCCATTGTACGAACAGGGAAACGGAGGCATAGAAAGGTTAAGGCCTACTTTTCTACATAGAAGTGTAGGACTGGAAGGAACCTTGAGAGGTCATCTAATCCAGTCCCCTGAACTCATGACAGGACTAAAAGTATTATCTAGACCATCCCTGACAGGCGTTTGTCTAACCCGCTCTTAAAAATCTCCAATGACAGAGATTTCACAGTCTCCCTGGGCAATTTATTCTAGTGCTTAACCACCCTGATAGTTAGGAAGTTTTTCCTAATGTCCAACCTACACCTCTCTTGCTGCAGGTTAAGCCAATTGCTTCTTGTCCTATCCTCAGAGATTAAAGAGAACAATTTTTCACCCTCCTCCTTTTAACAACCTTTTATGTACTTGAAAACTGTTATCACGTCCCCTCAGTCTTCTCTTCTCCAGACTAAACAAACCCAGTTTTTTTCAATCTTCCCTCATAGGTCATGTTTTCTAGACCTTTAATCATTTTTGTTGCTCTTCTCTGGACTTTCTCCAATTTGTCCACATCTTTCCTTGGACACAATACTCCAGTTGAAGCCTAATCAGTGTGGAGTACAGCAGAAGAATTATTTCTTGTGTCTTGCTTACAACACTCCTGCTAAACATCCCACGTTTACTTTTTTTTGCAATAGTGTTACACTGTTCACTCATATTTAGCTTGTGATCCACTATGGCCCCCAGATCCCTTTCCACAGTACTTCTTCCTAGGCAGTCATTTCCCATTTTGTATGTGTGCAATTGATTGCTCCTTCCTAAATGGAGTACGTTGCATTTGTCCTTATTGAATTTCAACCTATTTACTTCAGATCATTTCTCCAGTTTGTCCAGGTCATTTTGAATTTTAATCCTATCCTCTAAAACACTTGCAACCCCTCCCAGCTTGGTATTGTCTGCAAACTTTTTAAGTGTACTCTCTATGCCACTATCTAAATCATTGATGAAGACATTGAAGAGAACCAGACCCAGGACCGATCCCTGCGGGACCCCACTTGATATGCCCTTCCAGCTTGACTGTGAACCACTGATAACTACTCCCTGGGAATGGTTGTTCAATCAGTTATGCACCCACCTTATAGCAGCTCTATCTAGGTTGTATTTCCCCTAGTTTGTTTATGAGAAGGTCATACGAGACAGTACCAAAAGCCTTACTAAAGTCAAGATATACCACATCTACCACTTCCCCACTATCCAAAAGGCTCATTACCCTGTCAAAGAAAGCTATTAGGTTGGTTTGACATGATTTGTTCTTAACAAATCCATACTGACATGTCCACTAATTTTGGGTGCCAGGCCCTGGCAGCATGATTCTCAGAAGGGCTGACCTCCTGCAGCCCCCAATGCCTTAAATAGGACTTGTGGGTGCTCAGGATCTCTGAAAATCAGATTCCACCTGTCTCACATTGGGCACCCAAAATTAGGGTCCATTTTTGTTCCAAACAATTTGCCCAAGGAACCACCAGTCTCAGTGGCAGAGCCAGGAATAGAAAGCAGGTCTTCTGCCATCCAGCCCTGTGCTCAGCTTGCTGAGGTACCGCTACTCTTCAGCACTTGTGTTTAGACACACACATCCCCATCACATCTGAGTGCTGCCAGGAGGAAGCGGAGATGGATGGATGCAAACAGTAGTGAAGAGCTTTTGTCTTGCAAAGGAGACTGACAGAATAGGAACTACTAACTGAGGCCATGTCTACATCAGAGAACTTACAGCTGTACTGATGCAAGATCGCTTGTGTAGCCACTCTATGCCGGCGGGAGAGAGCTCTCCCGTTGACATAATAAAATTACTTCCACGAGTGGCGGTAGCTATGTCAGTGGGAGCAGTTCTCCTGTCGCCATAGCGCTGTCCACACTGGTGCGTCTATCAGTGTAACTTATGTCGCCTGGGGTGTGTTTTTTCCCACAACCCCAGAGTGACAAGTTATACCAACAAAAGCAGTAGCGTAGACATGGCCTGAGGGGCTCGGGCCCCTGCGAGGGGCAAAAAGAGGTCACAAGATCAGGACAGGGAATGAAGGGGGGATGGGGGGGACCCCACACACCATGAGGCAGAGGCAGTTTAAGTACAATCTATATTATCTATATATTTTTATTTGTCATTGCATTTGCTTGTTTCTGCAGAGTATAACATCACAAAGACCAAAATAGAGAGCGGCTTGTTGCTGAGCTCACATCAGTTATACACGATAAGTACAAAACTAGGTGACTCTGTCTTATTTATCATACATTTTTTTTCCAGTCATTTATATACAAAGAACTACTCTATATGGAAAAATAATAAACAAATTCCATGGGTATGTTACATGGTAAAAAAGGGAAGGAGAGAGAGAGAGCAGGAAAGGGAGAGGGCAGCATTGAGGGCCTACTGGTGGGACTGGCCTGGGTGCTAGGGTTCTGGGCTACCATTAGCCTAGACCTCCAGCACTGAGTTTTATTGAGTATTTGTTTCTTATTAGCCAGCCAGTCATTGTCACGTTCTGGCACTTGCCCGTCTTGAAGGAGAGCAGCAAGCTTTGCAGAGAGGTTTTTGTATGGTGCTAAAAACAGATATATGGCAGCTGGCTGTGATGCGGTTCTAGTGTCTACCAGATTTCTTTGTTTCTCCAAAGGCGGCTAGTGACAAAAGGGTTCTACTTGAAACCACTAAGCACAGGAAGCTTCAAGAATATCCAGATCCTACACACAGCATATGCAGCATCCGCTTTAAAATAAAACAAAATAAAAAACCACCCGTCCCCAAAGCTAGAACATCTCAGGGTCAAGGGCACCGCTCCAGGCCACTCCAAACTTCAGCCATCTCCCTTGACCCAAGGGAGGGACATCAGGAGACTCCCCACAAATAAATTAAAATGGGATGGGGGGTTGGGGACACGTGGCAGCTGGAAATACTGGGATCGGACAGCCCCACAGAAACAGAGGAGGGGACGTGTGCGCCCAAAAGAGTTAATATAAAATAAGTAATGAGAGAGACGAGGGGTGGTTGTGAAACGAAGGTCGTTGGAAGGAAGGCCCATGTGAACTTCAGCCCTGCATCGCAATAGAACTGCAGGTGGAGAAAGGCCTGATAATTAGTGGGTGTTTTGTTTCAGTTTAGCAATGACTGATTTAAAAAAAAAAAAAAAAAAAAAAAGCACACTATATTGCATGGGACTAAAGGGTGAGGGGAACCCAGTAATTACAGAAGCCCATTTGCTTTTAGACCTCCTGCTCCCATCTCCCACCCCCTCAGAGAACCCACCCACCCACCCACCTCCCATTGTCCCCAGACCCTTTGGCAGCTTTGAGGTAGGGGAGCGGAAGGTGTTGCACTGAACAGACCCACCTCTCCTCTAGTATATTCTCAATAGCAAAAAGTGGAGCGCAAAACACCCCGCATTGACATCCCAAGGAGAAATGGGCTCGCCTCCAACCCCCATCCATTCTTCCCCAACCAGACAGGCCTCTGAATAGGTCATTTCTGAGGGTGCTGCTGCTGCTGGGATCTTTGCTTGTGAAAATTAAGGCACAGACAAGAAAGGGAAGCCACATGCAAAAGAAGTCAAGCCCTAGCTCCTCCCATCAGGCCTCTCCAGCTGAGGGGCTAGACACGCCGTGACAGAGCTTGCTGACCCCAACTAGCCAAGGGGCCTTAAGCCATAATAGCAGCTTAGAACTGGTCCTAGCGATGGGGGAAGGAATGAACAGAGGCCCAGCTGGGAGGAAAGCAGCAGCTTAATGTTAACCTCCTGGTTTCAGTTCCCTTTCAGTGGGTTGTTTTAATGCAGGCACATGTAACCACAACAGCAGGGAAGTCCAATAAGATGCATTTCTTGGTGCCTGACAAGATTTTTGGTTCTTCCGGGGGACTTTTTATCCTCACTCTGCTGGGCCTCTAAGGCCAGATTCACAGCCCACTGAAGTTAATGGAAAGAACCTCATTGACTTCAGCAACAAAGTGTCCTGTGGCACCTTACAGACTAACAGACGTATTGGAGCATAAGCTTCCGTGGGTGAATACCCACTTCGTCAGACTCTTTCGTGGGTGAATACCCACTTCGTCAGAC